>NW_007379222.1:0-31767 GCF_000475195.1 Diaphorina citri | reverse complement strand
CTGAGCGTTTAGTTGTCCGTTTTGCAGGTAAGGAATGTACCTACGCGTATCTCTAGGACTAGACGTTTAGTGGTTTTAGTTCCATGGGAATGGAAGTCCGCACGAGTCAACAGCGTTTCGATTCCGTATTTTAGGTTTCTAGTAATTCTTGGCGAATGTTTTAGTAATTGTAAATGTATGTGGGATATATCACATGGAAATCATGTCGGTATTTTTACGTGCATGGAGTTTCTTCTCTCGTTCTTCTTTCCTGTTCTTCTTTCCTTCCTTCCTTTCTCTCTGCCTTTTTTTCTCTTCTTCTTTCTTCCTTCTTTCTTCTTCGCCTCCTTCTTTCTTGTTCCTCTTCTTTGTCTTCCTCTTTTTAAAAGCCAGGCCCATAAAACACCTCTCTTAAAATAAAAATATGAAAACATGGTTTTCGACTGTTGAAATGCAGACATGAAATGTTACCATAAGCGGTCCATAAACATAGACAGGACCTTGATGCAAAGAACGACATTGGAATGAAGTACACTACATTGTACAATGCATACTACAATGTATTATTCATACATACCTACGTAGATAAATATGTACGGGTATGTAGAGAACTTATCTACATAAAGTTCATATCTAAGTACCTAAGTAGACTGTACGTATGGAGGTTCTCGAAAATTACATACCTGTTATCAGATTGCCAAGCCATCGTCTAGGTAAATATTGCAAAATTATGATTTATTCGACAGTAAAAAGATGTAACGATCCTTTTTTTATTGAGCACGACTTTGCATTACAAGGAGAGGCAGTCATGTAAAATGTACTCTGTAAGTTTTTTTTTTTAGCTTTGCTTCAGATAGAAAAGTGCATTTCATTGGTCGATGGGTAGGATGATTTAAGTAGTGTTCTCTGTATCAGTCTGTTGTGTCTGCAATTTTTAAGAGGCATGAAGATTTGAAGAACATGCATTTTGCTTGGAAAATTTACAGAATGTTTTTTACCTCTACAAATTGGATCTCATCTGAAAATACTCGTAATGCCTCATAGTTATCACTTATAATTTAAGTGGGGGGGTTTTTTTTTTTTTTTTTTTTTTTTTTTTTTTTTTTAGCTTTGCTTTAGATAGAAAACTGCATTTCATTGGTCGAAATGGTCGACGGGACATAGGATGATTTAAGTGTTCTCTGATGTGTCTGCAATTTTTAAGAGGTATGAAGAACATGCATTTTGCATTTTGCTTGGAAAATTTACAGAATGTTTTACCTCTACAAATTGTATCTCATCTGAAAATACTCGTAATGCCTAGTAGTTATAAAGTAGTTTGGTAGGTAAATCCTAGGAATAATAAGACAAAGAAACAACGCCAGTTCAATTTATGTACAAAAAATAAATAAATAAACATCTTACAAAAACCCGATTTTGAAAATTTGGACCGATTGCAATACTTTCATTACTAGTATAGCTCCGCTATACTGTAGTAATAGAAAGTAAAAATCTCAGTCAGAAGTAAACAAAGAAGGAAACAAAATGGGAGACGATCAGCTGATTTCAAAATCCAATGCGTATCTTGCGCCTTGAAATAAGCCAAAGCTGCATTGTGTCATACATTACTTCTAATCCATAAAACATTGCACATTGTCTACGTACTCTACGTGATTGTGAAATTGTTTTTGTAGGCGTTTTTTACAAATACACCTAGAACTTTTCGGGCCTAGAACTCTATTACCTAATTAAAATGACTCCTTTTTCTTAGTGTCTACCTACCTAGTAACTAATATTTCTTCGCTTACAAAAAATATATTTATTTACTGTCATGCATTTGATTCAAAATACTTACGATAATTGGGTTTACATACAAAATACATTAATGAAATAATGAAATAATGAACATAGATGGAAAATGTGTAGGTACAATACCTACATACTTGTAATAGAATTTTGATTTTGATTTTTTATACCTACTAGGTACACAATTACATCTTACAAAAAATATATTTATTTACTGTCATGCATTTGATTCAAAATACTTACGATAATTGGGTTTACATACAAAATACATTAATGAAAAATCAAATAATGAACATAGATGGAAAATGTGTAGGTACAATACATACTTGTAATAGAATTTTGATTTTGATTTTTTATACCTACTAGGTACACAATTACACATAGGTGTACACATATACGAATTTATAAAAAATTACCTCTAAATCTTTAATGTTGTTTACTCAATTTGAGTCATGTCTATAACTAATCCATTAGAATTTGTATTTCCGTATGTTCTTCGGGATACCATATATTAGGTAGGTATGTGAAATCAACTTTTGAAATTTACGTAATACCAAATCTGTAATAGTGTACTTACAGACTTTGATAGTAAAAAAAAAAAAATGCTAATGGGTTAAGACGTAGAAGATGTCACACCTTTTGCAAATTGTAAACCGATCTAAATTTGTAGTTTTGTACTGAATATCTAAATTTTTAAAAAATCTTTAATGTTGTTTACTCAATTTGAGTCATGTCTATAACTAATCCATTAGAATTTGTATTTCCGTATGTTCTTCGGGATACCATAATATTAGGTAGGTATGTAAAATCAACTTTTGAAATTTACGTAATACCAAATTTGTAATGGTGTACTTACAGACTTTGATAGTAAAAAAAAAAAAAAAATGCTAATGGGTTGAGACGTAGAAGTTGTCACACCTTTTGCAAATTGTAAACCGATCTAAATTTGTAGTTTTGTACTGAATATCTAAAATTTTAAGAAATAAATAAAGAGCTCAGGTCCCTATTTTTCCCTACAAAAGTGGGATTACAAATAACAATAACTTACTCGTAGGTACTTTTAGGTAATGGTAGGATAACTATCAATTATTCTGTTATCTTCTCCGCCCCCTCACAGAATTTGGAAGTTTGAATTCAGAACAGACAATATTATGAAGGCACCAAATTGTTATGAAATCTGTTTTCCCTCGTAATGAAGTAGGTAAGTGACCATAACCATAAGGTGAATTCAGAACAGACAATATTATGAAGGCACCAAATTGTTATGAAATCTGTTTTCCCTCGTAATGAAGTAGGTAAGTGACCATAACCACAAGGCAGAGATATTTGGAACCAGCGGACCTTGTCGCTAAAGTCCGTTAAACCATAGATTTAGGCTGAAATCTGGCATCTCCAAGTTGAATTTTGGTTCGCATGAAGAACCAGCTCGGAATGGAAACCAGAGACCCAGACATATATCACGAGTTTTTCATGTGAGTTTCATGATTTCATGAAGAAATCTTGAATTTTGGTTCGCATGAAGAACCAGCTCGGAATGGAAACCAGAGACCCAGACATATATCACGAGTTTTTCATGTGAGTTTCATGAAGAAATGATTCGGTTTCTACGTTTTATTGTACTGAGGCTGAATGTATATCGACTTGGGTCGGCCATTGTTGGTGTAATACCTGTGTACATAGGGTTTCATGTAGATTGGAGAGATACTACTGCTCCTTACTCGATCGTAGTTCCTGAAGTTTTTGTCGCTAAAACCCTGGAATGTTTTGTCATTGAGTGAGCTGACATCATACGGACTCGAACCAAAGCTCTGAGTTGGTTTGATGTTGATTATGTTGCTTTCATGATAGCCAGAACCTTTTGATCCTTTGCTATGGTAGTTCAAAGGCTTGGTTACTTTAAATTTATTAAATTCATCAGTGCTATCAAATGCTTTGAAGTCACTTGCGGGTTTGAACTTTTCGTAATCATATTTGACATCAAACGATTTGTAATCATCAGTGGGGTTGAACTTGTTGTACTCCTCCTCTGGATTCAGTTTATCGTATTCACTTTTCTCATTGAATTTCTTGTAATGTTCTTGAGCATCAAACTTATTGAATGCTTCTTGAAGTCACTTGCGGGTTTGAACTTTTCGTAATCATATTTGATATCAAACGATTTGTAATCATCAGTGGGGTTGAACTTGTTGTACTCATCCGCTGGATTCAGTTTATCGTATTCACTTTTCTCGTTGAATTTCTTGTAATGTTCTTGAGCATCAAATTTATTAAATGCATCCGATGCGTCAAAGTTCTTGTAGTCATCTTTGACATTGAACTTTTTGATTTCCTCTGATGCCGATGGAGTGAACTTGGTGAAGTCGTGTCTTGAATCCAGCTGCTTGTCTGTTTGCTCAAAGCTCGTGTTCTCTTCATGCACTGGGATCACTTTCTTGTAGTCATGAGTAGAGTCAGTCTTGTGGTAACTATTCCCAGGTAATGAGTCGCTATCAAATTTCTTATTATTACTTGCAAGTGGCTTCTTGTTTTCTAGAGGTTTCTTGGTCATTACATCATACTCGTTGTGACTGTAGGGTCCAAAGTATGGCTGAACTGGATCGTGTATTTTATGAGCTTTGTTACTGTACGTTTTTCTACCGGTCATTAATTTTTCAACTAAAGGTAAATTGTAGTGATATATTTTATCTATTTTACCATTATTTACCATCGTGATTGGGATCATAGAAACACCATAAAACTTCAAGATTTTTATTATTATTATTTTTTTTTTTAATTAAACGGTAACTTATATGTATGTACCTGCATTTTTTGGCCTAGGTAGGCCACAATTAAAGTTTAAACTTAAACTCGGTTTGTTTAACTCTTGAATTAAACAAACTGATTGGCTGAATATTTTGAAATCAACCAATCAGATTGCTTAATCCAAGAGTTTAACAAACAATGTTATAACTTTGATTTTTGTATCAGTCTCAAGTCTTCTAATGGCTTGGTCCACAATCTAGGTTTATGTTTATACTCAGAATAAGAACTTTAACTCTTGGATTTGTTTGTTTGATTTTTCTTCAGTTTCAAACATTTTAGCCAATCAGATTTGCTTTAACGTAAATGGATTTTAAAGTCACTTTGTGAACCCGGCCATTATAGATTTTGAGAACGGCTGATTTAAGACAGATCTAACTTTTATTTCAGTATAGGTACGAGTGTGCTTGTCTTTTATTGTGATTATGCTAGATTAAACTATCTTGTGGTTTGGGGGAACTTGAAGCGAATAGCTGCGGGTAAGGTCGATGAACGGTGGTGGTCGTGGTGGCTTTTCCTTTTGTGCTCGAAGAGTGACGTCATGAAACGAACGAAACGGGATGGGCATGTTACGACACAGACCACACGCGTCTAATGTAGGATTTCGGGACGGTAAGACCTTTGCAGTTACTTACAGTTCCCTTTGTCAAACTTCTTTAACAAGTACCTACTTGGAGGATTACAAATACATATCTATCAAGTGCTGTCAGTAGTCACGCCAAATAATTCTAATTGTTTTTCGTCAAAATTTTCGATGGTCGGTTTTTTGTACCAAAACATTTTTTGAGGTCCCTAGAGCCTAAAGCCATCGCACATTGGTCCGTGTGTCTGTAAGTAAACAAAATATCTCAAGAACAGTAAGAGACTAGTTTTAAGTAGGGGCAGGGGTATTACTCTATTCTTCTTCGTTTATCTTGTTGGCTCTATTTTTTAATGGATAAATTTGTTGATGTTGAAAAAGTTTCAATGTCAATCTTTCTCGAATTTGTTTGCACGAGATTGTATAATTTGGACTGATTGTGCTTAAAGTTGCAGAGAGCATGATTAAGAAATGCTACTTATTAACTCAAGTACTTATTATTGTGCAAAAAAAATGTCTAATTGTCTCGAATTTTAGATTACCTTGGCGTTGATATTTCATATTTCACACAGCAATTGTGTATCTGTTCGGGTAAAAAAATTGAATTGCTTGGGAACTTTGCTCTCACAAACTTGAAGAAAAAATAACAATGAAAATAATAACGAAGAATGAAAATAAGAACACTTTGTGTGTTTCTTTAACACCCATGCTATTCCATCCCAAAGTTTAGTTTGCAAGAATAATTGAGGTGCTGCAATTGAGAAATAACGAAATGGTATTGGGCAGGGGTTCTCAACAGTTCGAATAACTCGTGTGAGGCCTGGGGTCTAAGGTCCTGGAATCCATAAAAAGTAGATCAAAGGATTGACCTGCCAGCCTAGTTAGCTTAGTTGGTAGTGCGTCTGCCTTGTAAGCGCTAGGCCGCGGGTTCGATTCCCGCCCGGGGCGGATTTTATCCTGATGGGATAATGTTCGTTCTCGGAAACGGCTGGCTTTCTCCTATCCTGTCTTCCTTCTCTCCTCGATTTCGGGACGATAAGACCATAGCAGTTAAAGTTCCCTCTGTCAAACCTCTTAAAAAAAAAAAAAAAAAAAAAAAAAAAAAAAAAAAAAAAAAAAAACAAAAAAAGAATCGCTTGGGAACTTTGCTCTCACAAACTTGAAGAAAAAATAACAATGAAAATAAGAACACTTTGTGTGTTTCTTTAACACCCATGCTATTCCATCCCAAAGTTTAGTTTGAATGTTTGCAAGAATGTAGAATGATTGAGGTGCTGCAATTGAGAAATGGAATAACGAAATGGTTTTGGGCAGGGGTTCTCAACATATTGATGGAATACCTTGTCTGAGGCCTGTGGGGTCTAAGGCCCTCTAACCCATCAAGAGTAGATCAAAGGATTTAGCATAGAAACACCATAAAACTTCAAGATTTTTATTATTATTATTTTTTTTTTTAATTAAACGGTAACTTATATGTATGTACCTGCATTTTTTGGCCTAGGTAGGCCACAATTAAAGTTTAAACTTAAACTCGGTTTGTTTAACTCTTGAATTAAACAAACTGATTGGCTGAATATTTTGAAATCAACCAATCAGATTGCTTAATCCAAGAGTTTAACAAACAATGTTATAACTTTGATTTTTGTATCAGTCTCAAGTCTTCTAAATCCACAATCTAGGTTTATGCTCGGAATAAGTTAACTAAACTTTACTCTTGGATTTGTTTGTTTGATTTTCCTTCAGTTTCAAACATTTTAGCCAATCAGATTTGCTTTAACGTAAATGGATTTTAAACTCACTTTGTGAACCCGGCCATTATAGATTTTGAGAACCGCTAATTTAAGATAGATCTAACTTTTATTTCAGTAGAGTACGAGTATACTTGTGTCTTTATAAGTAAAACTTCATTGAGAAATTTACACAATGCTCTAAACGCTTTTAACCTCATTCTTGTTTTCTTCAACCTCTTGCTTCTATTGTGTACGTGCAATACATGCTGCTAATATATACAAAGTTTTGTATCCATATTGACTAGAGTTCATTGCATGGCTGTTGGTCCGTGTTTGGCAGAAAAGAAGAAGAAGAAAAAGAAGAAGAAGAAAAAGGAGGAAAAACAAACAAACTGGTCCTTTGTTGATAAGTTTCTCAAGTTACCTTCCTACTATATAGATTTAATTTTATGATTATGAGAACATGAGCTCTTCTTTTTTTTCTGTGCGACTGCTTGACAGCTTTCAAAAGTCTCAAGTCCTATAGGTTATAATTATGTACTCTGGTACCACTATTGCCTACATTTATGCTGCTGTCACATAATACGTACATCAGTAAATTAGTCCCAAATTTTTCGTTTTTCGCCTCAAGATTGTACTTATGTTATCTGAGGATTCTGATTACTTACATATATTTTCATCTGCGTACTGTCTACAGTGCACTTTACAGCTGAACTTTTCAGGAAATATAGAACAACATAACTCTCGGTCGTTCTCATTTTAAAGGTTTCCGAGTTGATAGGCTGAGTAGTGGCACGTTTTGAACTATTGACATTTCAAGCCCCCTTGTGTCCTTATGTGTACATATGAGTGCACAAGTAGGTATGTTCTTTGTGACTTGTACAAACATCATTTTTTTCCCCCAAATGAAGAAAGAACAGGCGTAGACATCAGAGAAACAATGGATGTACCTACAGACCACGCTACCACGCTTATTTATTCTACGTAACCTACATACTAAATTGTGCTTTGCCGCTTTGTGCTCACGTATTAGGCTCTACTATTACTATATCTATGTATATAAAATCCCGCAATCTATGTATAAGCTATATGAAATCCCGCAATGTTCTCTGCGCGTGGATTATGTGAAGCAGCCAAAAAAGTAATTTAAAATTCGGTTTGCCTGGATGATGACATACGAAAAATGAAAAACATGGTTCCTGTCGCTTTCTTTCACAGGGCCGTGTAAATGTTCTCTGTGCTGTCTACCGAGCACCCATACACAGTACACATGTACACAGGGTCACAGGTGTATATCCACTTTAGTTTTTGGGAACTCATGTCCTACATTTTAGTCTCATTCGAGCAGGATAAATAAGGTATATTCTATTCTGTCCTACATTTTGAGCACAGTTGCTTGTTCTACATACAAGAAAAGGCCAGACCTCACTTCTTGTTGATGTCTTTTGTTGTGATGATTTGGTTGTCGGACTTTTCTCATTCCCAGAGTGTGTAATAGTTGCATATTTGATAATCCGTTTAGGCTTGGGCTTGCTTTGTTGTAGTTATTGGTCTCGTAATAGCTACTTGGATTTGTGCTCAGAATTTCGATTGGAGTAGCCAAAGTGCTTACTGTTGGGACTCTGTATTTTTGAACAAGTTTCTCAGTTTTCTCATATTCTTTTTCTCTGTTCACTGAGCTCTCCTCACTACTTTCTTCTGGATTTGTTTCCTGTGGTTTTTGTTCACTCTCACTCTCATTATGTCTTTTGTCTTCCTTTACGTATTTGTTATTTTCTTCCTTTTTGTTTTCATTCAAATCTATTTTGTAATTGTTTTCTTTCTCAACTTTGTCAGCTTTCTCTTCTTCATTTTGTTTTTCATTATTTTTTGGGGTTTCTTTATTAACTTTGTTACTGTGCCTATTTCCAAATAAGCGTCGCTTATTTTTGTTAAACAACCTGTTGGTTTGACTATCTTCATTTGTTTCATTTTGATTTGTATTTTTTACTTTTTCACTTTCCTGGTGCTTCTCACTTTCTTTCTTTCTCAACTTTGTCAGCTTTCTCTTCTTCATTTTGTTTTTCATTATTTTTTGGGGTTTCTTTATTAACTTTGTTACTGTGCCTGTTTCCAAATAAGCGTCGCTTATTTTTGTTAAACAACCTGTTGGTTTGACTATCTTCGTTTGTTTCATTTTGATTTGTATTTTTTACTTCTTCACTTTCCTGGTGCTTCTCACTTTCGTGTTTTTCCTGTTTAGTTGTTTCCTCTGAAGATTTTTCAGCGTTTCTGTGATGCTGTCTATTCTTGTTCTTTCTGTATCGTCTGCGATAAGAACTTGGTCTGGTTGACACCTCCTCGGTTTCATCTTGGGGTAGTAAGATGATGTCTATTTTGTTTGATTCCTTGGTCGCGTTTACTTTGGGGTTGTTCCTTGTTTTCAAGGAATTCAACAGGTTTACCCTTCTCGTTTTCAGATCTTCGGTTTCCGAGTTTTCCAAGTTTTGTTTGCGTTGTCCATACACATGAGCTCTGCTCAGAGGACCGCTGTCATTCTTCACGGCTGGAACGTCGGTGTTGACTTTCTTATCTTCTTTGTGCGATGGAATGAATTTGATCTCTTTGTTGTTTCTATGGAATGATGACTTCCAGTCTCGCTGACTCGGGGTGGTAGATTCGCTGGTGTCATGGTTGGGATTGACGGTGACAGACTGAATTAGGGTGACTTGAAGAATGATCAGACACAGAAGGAAACTCATCTGCAATGTTCCCGCTGGGAATCGTTTGGCTGGCAACATCTGTGAACATAGAAAAGGAAATTACATTAAACTTAAACCTTTGCTCTTCTTCTTTTTCTTCGCCTTTGCCCATGTTCAGATGGGGTCGGCGTCTGTCGGCGGCATTCTCAATCAGCTTTAAAGTGATCGCTTTGAGGACAACTGGTTTTGGCGAAACAAAATTTTCCGACTCAACCTTTGCTATTGATATAGCATAAGGAAATATGGACTAGTGTAGGTACTCACTGTTTATACTCGTAGTCCCCTAACTAGACGCTGATCTACTCTTTGTTTATAGTCCCTCAGTCAGACTACTGAATAATATCGTATTAATATTAAAAACAATATATTTACATATCTATGTATATGTACATGAATTTCTGTATTTCATACGGGGTTGCCTCTCCGCACAGGAGCCACCCATATTTCGGCACTAATTTGTGGGAGGACCTGAACTACTCAGCACCATCATTTAGCAATCAATGCAATTAGCAACCTGGCGAATCTCTACCGGGCAATAATCACCAGATATGATTGCCCAAGTTACTGAATGTCTGGCCGGGTAGGAACGCCATAATTTGGGGCCAATTTTGTTGTTTTGACTAAATATAGAACATGAGGAATGCTTGATTATGGCCTTGCCTCTGGCCAGTTGTAGGGCAACAAATTGACCGATCCCGTTCCGTCCTTTACCTTTTCTTAGATCATTCTAAAGTCTTATATCTAGTTAGGGTAAGCCATTTATTCGCCCACCTAAAAAACGTACCATTTATTGGCCCACCTGCCCACATTTATTTTTCTAATTTTTGTTTTTATGACTTAGTGTAAGTGTACCATTTATTCGCCCACCTAAAAAACGTACCATTTATTGGCCCACCTGTACCATACGCGACATAAGTCTGAACTGGACGAACTTTTTCAAGATCCAATTTCATCAAAAGAAAGGGCTTAAAGACTGCTATCGAACCAGTGCTATTCAAAAATTGTAGTCATAAAAACAAAAATTAGAAAAATAAATGTGGGCAGGTGGGCCAATAAATGGTACGTTTTTTAAGTGGGCGAATAAATGGTACACTTACCCCTAGCTACATGTCTCCCAACTAGATCTTCCAGGGTAGCACATGATTCGTGTAATTTTACCTGCTAAGATCTTCCAACCTGGTCTTTCGACAGATCGTCGCATGCATATGCATACACGATAGTTGCCCAAAATTCACTCGCTTAGTCCTGAAATTTGTGCAAATACCGCGTACACACAACGATCTGTCGAAAGACCAGGCTGGAACACTAAGTTGGGAGACATATCCCAGCGTCTGTAATGCACAAACGTTTTATTGTTAAATGAACAGTACCTACTTAGATAATGTTTTCTTGCCCATGGCTTTACGACACCAACTGGGTTAGCAATAAATTTTAATCAATAACGATAGAGGACAACTAAGCAATAACCAGAAGAGATTGTGATGCACTATGATGGTCTCGATGAATAAATACCTCCTGATCTGATCTCAAAAATCGTATAATATACTTATGGTATGTAGACGGGCTAATATGGAAGCCAGGCAACCCCTATATAAAGGTAGACAACCCTTGTCGGACAACCCAGCACCCCATGGAATTCAAGACCAAAAATCTAGCAACATCTTACCAAAGAGAGTTAACAGAGTGTCAAGGGGTTTTTTTTACTTCACCCATTTGATTTACACAGGCCAGTTCTTTAACTCTGGATTAATTGAAAACTCTGTGGTAAGATGGGGCATAAAAGATATTACTCCTCATAAGAGACGGATGATCTATTTATTTGCACTCTAAGCAACAAGGCCAGGTGTGGACGGAGGATCTAAAGAGGAAAAATGCATGTTTTTCATGCCTCTTAAAAATTTAGTGTTTATACTCCGTTACTCTGAAGAATACTCATGTTTGGTGTGAGACTAAACTGATACCTAATTTTATTGATAAAATAACCTCTACACATGTGAATATTAAAGGTCCTGAGGGCATATTTCAGTTGTGAAGTTCAAGTTGAAGAGTGTGTCGAATTTGAATTGATCAACATGGCTAATTATCTTCGAAAGCGGATATAACACGGTGAATACAGTGATGATGTTCTTTGTTGACCGACAAACCTTCAACAGAACTTAAAAAAAAGAGGTTTGACAGAGGGAACTGCAACTCCTAAGGTCTTATCGTCCCGGAATTGAAAAGAGAAGGAAGACAGGATAGGAGAAGGCCAGCCGTTCTGATAACGAACATTATCCGTTCAGCAGACGCGCTACCAACCGAGCTGTTTTATAGATCTGAATGTTAAAAAAAAGAACTGTAATACCTGTGTACATAGGGTTTCATGTAGATTGGAGAGATACTACTGCTCCTTACTCGATCGTAGTTCCTGAAGTTTTTGTCGCTTAAACCCTGGAATGTTTTATCATTGAGTGAGCTGACATCATACGGACTCGAACCAAAGCTCTGAGTTGGTTTGATGTTGATTATGTTGCTTTCATGATAGCCAGAACCTTTTGATCCTTTGCTATGGTAGTTCAAAGGCTTGGTTACTTAAAAAAGAACAAAAAAATCCGTGTCAGTATTTATGATATGTACGTGAACTAGACATTGATCGGGCCAATCATAACCGACCAATTCCAATACGTTAGAAATTGTCTCGACCTACTGATCGAAAAAAGATGAAAAATCATTTTCCCCCAATTATCACAGACGCTAGACGATTACAGGTGCTACTGCTACAGTAGAATCTCGATTGTTTCAACCTCCATTATGTATATCAACTCTCTAGTATTTCAACTCCAAAAATCGGGGTTTTCCTTATCTTTCAAGGAAATCCGACTTTATCAGAGGAAGAGATCATCATTGAAAGGGTTCAAATAATGAGACTAATGACGAAGAAAACAAAATCGAAGACCCGTTTTTTGCTTGTTTCTTAGTTTGTTTTATTTAACTTCAAAATAAAAGGGTGAATACCCATATCTTGGGTAAATAAATATTCCATATCTTGTTCTATTATACCTATAAATGTGGCCCTATTTTACATTGTTTCATACGGAACTTCGACTATTTCAACTTTTATATACCTACAGAACCTCGATAATTTCAACTACTCTCGGTCCCATTAGTTAAAATAATCGAGGTTCTACTGTATGAGTTTTCCTACCAGTTTTCCTATACGAAGTATTTTCCGGCACTGTCAATAAGATGCACGAGGCATGATCAGTGGACCAGATACCTTGCCGACTAGATAGCAGGTCGATCAGCTGACCTATAAAAACAAAACATCAGTAAGAAGACGTGTTACACTCATTAACACTCATATTTTTGAGCACGGTCAAGATATTACTACATGTCGGTCACTACCAATGGCTACAGCATCAATATGATTATTATTAACAGGAACACCAATATCATCACCAGTGGAGAGTTCTCCATGGAACATATAGTGTAACAATTCTGTCTGAGTAGTACCTATGCTGTATCATTTGGAAACCCAAACTTTGGACAGCTCATCAATAAATTAGATTGAATGTTTCTCTCAGTCAATAAATAAATAATGTGATTTCTTTGTGTTATTATGTACGAATTTCGGTGCTCACTGCAGTAATGTAGGATTTTCCAAATATCTCAATAATCCCAACACCCAATGTTTACCTACCATGATGCACGGGTCACTATAAGAATTTGTATTACATAGCTGCTCATCTGTGGCATTATTATCCTTGTATAAAGACATTATTAGGATTGATGGGTAGATCATAGCAGGAAGCACTTAGTAATGTTCCAATACCCAAAGATTATTGTGAAGAGGCTCTCAGCTATACCTACTCGGTTTCGCTACAATTTGCTACAAATAAAAATAATAAAATCGTGGCATTATTATCCTTGTATAAAGACATTATTAGGATTGATGGGTAGATCATAGCAGGAAGCACTTAGTAATGTTCCAATACCCAAACATTATTGTGAAGAGGCTCTCAGCTATACCTACTCGGATTCGCTACAATTTGCTACAAATAAAAATAACAAAATTAAAGTATTTCCTCTCGCACCTTCAACACCATCGTCCCAGCCCAACTGACCTGAAAAATTCTCCGAACCATAAAACGAACCGAGACAATTTAGAGCAGCGTGTGAGCATAAATATGCTCCCAGTGTCACAAATCAGAGCATAAATACGTACAATGCTCCAATGTCACAAATCACAGCGTTCACGGCCTTATAAACCTTTTCAAATACTTGGGATCTTGGGAACATTTTAACGAGTAAGGATATTTACGTTCCCCAACTCAAATTGAAACTCCAACAAGTACAGTTAAAAGCTAGCACAGATAAAAAATATATTTTATTATGCATGAGAGTGTTGAAGTGTGAGTAGGCAGAGAGTAGTGATACTGATACTCTTCGGACACTTTGCTGTACGGAACTTTGTTATTTAGGTAGGAACCAACCTCTATGGCCATTGGCCAAGGGGTCGAGTCCGCTTTGGTACAGCTAGCGCTAGCGCAGCGGAACATTTTAACGAGTAAGGATATTTACGTTCCCCAACTCAAATTGAAACTCCAACAAGTACAGTTAAAAGCTAGCACAGATAAAAAATGAGTGTTGAAGTGTGAGTAGGCAGAGAGTAGTGATACTCTTCGGACACTTTGGTGTACCTACGGAACTTTGTTATTTAGGAATCAACCTCTATGATGGCCATTGGCCAAGGGGTCGAGTTCGCTTTGGTACAGCTAGCGCAGCGGCAGCTACATAGTTGGCATTACATAAGCGTATCCAGAGGACCCCAGATTCCTTTATGTCATAATCTTCGAGGATGGCTTCTATTATGACAAAGTGAACACGCTATACGCAAGAGCTCCGACTTTCTGCTACATATTTGCTGAATTATAATTTCTGGCCATTTGGAAAACTGTTGACTCAACAGCGCAGCGGCCGATACATAGTTGGCATTACATAAAGCGTATCCAGAGGACCCCAGATTCCTTTATGTCATAATCTTCGAGGATGGCTCCTATTATGACAAAGTGATCAAGAGCTCCGACTTTCTACTACATATTTGCTGAATTATAATTCCTGGTCATTTGGAAAACTGTTGACTCAACAGTGTTGAGATTGAGAATCTATGGCGCTGCCGATGGTAAAGTAGGTACCATTTTCTGTTACAATTGATAAAGTCAAGGTGTGTTTTCCTCTCCGGAAACTTTCGGAAACGGAACAGTTTCCAAAAGGGAAACTTCCGAAATAGCGCCTGTACTTAACCATATCCAAAATGACAAGCCATCAGAATCAATTTTCGAAAGTTTCCCAAAAGGAAAATGCACTTTCACTATCTCCAATTCTCCACACTGTTTACAGTTTTTCGTCTTTCACCCTTCGTGGACACGTTGCCCCATAAGACGATCCCATCACATTTTCCTCAGAACCAAAGAGGTTCTCTCAGAGTTGGTGACCGCCATATTAGATTTATCAAAGTGTCAAAAATCCCATACAAGGATACGAAAACACATTACTGTCACTTATAGGATATTGAGAGCCCCAGGGTTAGAGTCTAGGTCCTCGGAACTGGAATATTGGCAGGCTTGCATTGTTGTGTGAACTTTGTTGTTTACGATTTGGATCATGCGGTACCATATTACCGGTTCAGGTTTCCACCCACGCTTTTCAGAACTTTGTGTGGTCAACTCTTTGTTAGGTATACAACTTTGCTGCACAATTGCTACACTTTGTTGTACGATATACAATAAGCCTTTTTTTATACAAATACAAATTATAATTATACCTACATACTTTAATCATGCTGCATTGTGCGGTACCATATTACCGGTTCAGGTTTCCACCCACGCTTTTCAGAACTTTGTGTGGTCAACTCTTTGTTAGGTATACAACTTTGCTGTACAATTGCTACACTTTGTTGTACGATATACAATAAGCCTTTTTATACAAATACAAATTATAAATATACCTACATACTTTAATCATGCTGCTTTCTTTTTATACAAATAAAAATTATAAATATACCTACATACTTTAATCATGCTGCTTTGTTTTACTTTGATACGCAACTTGTTAAACTTTGTTAAACAATAGGTACGTACAAAAAGCCTGGTTATACAATTGCAAAAATACTTTATTTATGCCCGGCACCGCGATGTGTCAGAGAGTCGGAACACGTGTGGCGGGAAAAGTTTCAGATCCAGGCCCGTCAGACTGTCTGAGAAACCAGAGTTCATGTCAAATTACATTTTTTTTGATGTAAAAGAAATAACTTATACCTACTCTTCACTGTTGAGTTATTTCTTTTACATCTATTGTTATGGTGTTATGGAACTTCACAAAGTTACTGAGTCTTCTTCCATCAAGATTTTACATTATTTTCCTTCCCAACGGCCTCCCCAAAGTGCATATTTCAACATGACATCATTTTTCCAACAGTCTCCAGAGGTCAAGACCACCAGAACACGGTACCTATAGATCTTTATCTTTGTCACTCGCCAGTGGTCCAGTACCCACCAAACCCACCATGCACTTCTAACTACTATGCTTAATTCTATGCTCATAAAACAGGAAATTTACGACTAGGTAGGTCAATGTCAAGTAAGGTCCAACAGTCTCCAGAGGTCAAGACCACCAGAACACGGTACCTATAGATCTTTATCTTTGTCACTCGCCTAACCAGTGCCAGTGGTCCCAAACCCACCATGCACTTCTAACTACTATGCTTAATGCTTAATACTATGCTCATAAAACAGGAAATTTACGACTTGGTAGGTCAATGTCAAGTAAGTATCTCACTTAGAAAGTTCACCCGGTTATGGGGGAAAGTAATCTCACCGGGTCAAGCTTACGCAAGACCCAAAATAATAGTTTTTATTACCCTACGGGGGAAAAACTATAGTATTTTGGCACAATTTTTCGTTTTCAAAACAAACCGACCAGGGCCGGTAGCTTCAGTGACCGACAAAGACTGGACACTGAATCAAGAGCTTGTCCTCCTGAACCAGAGATTGGAGGTTCAAATCTGATTTTTCTATTTCCAGAATTCAGATTTTGATATAGGTAATAGGGTTTTCTTTACGTATGACCTACCTAAAAATTTAAACCATGTTTTTGATTTCAGATCAAACAACAGCTTCATTATCAGTTCCACAGATTAAATATACAATCTTGTCCTAGTAACTGATAAAATTTAATTGAAAATTTGCTTTGTCTTATGGGCAAGTCTGCCCCATCGAGCTATCGTCCCTGATAGCCGCATTGCAAAAAAGACATTTCTTTTCAGAAGTCCTAAAGTCAACGTAAAATTTGCATAACCAGATTCGAACCTAAAAACTGCTCTAGATTTCGGATTAATGTCTTTTTTAATGGTTTGGCGGTGTTTTTTGCTTGATTTTTAGTGTGCACTTAGTACACTTTTAGGTATCTTTTACCTAATTAGAGTTGATTTATTCATCAGGACACAACATACCTACACATATTGACTTGCATTTATATTCTCGTATTGGGCAGGTATTAGAAAAATTTGGTGTTGCTTATTGATTTTTTACATCTCGTTGGAAGGTTATTGTTTTTGCAAAATTTTACATTTTTTTTTCTTTACTTTTTCGAGTTTTTATTTTCCTTATTACTTTCTATTATTTTTACAAAGATATTTTTAACGGGTAACCTATTTTTTTTCAAGGTCATATCTGACTCTTTCTTTACTACATCAACTAACTTTTTCCCTCAGGTTTGTCCTCACAAACCTGAGTGCTAGCTAGCACTCAGGCTGAAATACCACGCTCCCAAAAACCAGAAAGTCACCCGTCCAGCTACCAACCACATGCACCGTTGATTAACTTCAGTCATTTGTCGGGAACTAGTCATTCAAAGTCGTAAACCCTCTGGCTCTATGGCAGGCTTGTCCAACCCGATTTTTTACATCTCGTTGGAAGGTTATTGTTTTTGCAAAATTTTACATTTTTTTCTTTACTTTTTCGAGTTTTTATTTTCCTTATTATACTTTCTATTATTTTTACAAAGATATTTTTAACGGGTAACCTATTTTTTTTCAAGGTCATACCTGACTCTTTCTTTACTACATCAACTAACTTTTTCCCTCATATTGTCCTCACAAGTCTGAGTGCAGGTGCACTCCGAAATACCACGCTCCCAAAAACCAGAAAGTCACCCGTTCAGCTACCAACCACGTGCACCGTTGATTAACTTCAGTCATCTGTCGGGAACTAGTCATTCAAAGTAGTAAACCCTCTGGCTCTATGGCAGGCTTGTCCAACCCGCGGCCCGCGAAGGCCCGCCTAAAAAAATTAACGAAAATGAGAAATAACAGTAAATATACTAAATAAAATAATTAATGCATGAAAATTTTCAAACTTATAAAAATTATCCCAGTTTACCTTACAAATTTCATAGTTGGTTTTCATAATAAAATAAAATTATATTATAATTACATTACACCAGGCCATCCCCCCCCGTGAGTTGAGTTCTTGCGGCCCGCCAACTCTCTACCTTGGTCTCTTGCGGCCCTCGGGTGCCCTAAGGTTGGACAACCCTGCTCTATGGTCTCTCTAAACATCTATTAAAGACATCACAGGTATTCTAGGTCTATAGGTTATAGGTGCTATTTAGGTTATGTGGTCTTGGGCGAAGGAACCGTGTAACGTGTTGGTGTTCGACTTATCTAACGCCCAGCTCATGTAGCTAAGTTCCTAATGTCCATGCTCTTCCATTCATAATTATAATAATTATTTTATTTTTAACAGACAATATTTAATGTACAAAATATGCGTTTGTATCATGGAGGAGGTCCGGACATAAATCTTATGTTTAGGATGCAGTAGATTTGCCTGGGGTACGACTAAAAGTTCAAGAATAAGAAGGAAGAAGTGAAGAAGATGAAGAAGAGGAAGAAGGAGGCGGAGGAGAAGAAGAGGAACAAGCAGAAGGAGAAGAAGAATAAGAAGACGATGAAGAAAACGAAGAAGAAGAAGCACTAATATGTAATCTCTAACATGTACCTACTAGGAATTCAGAACGCGGTTTTTAATATTCATAATTATGTTCGAAAATATCAATACTGCATCAGAGTGCATCTGCATCTTCTCACTGTGTTTCCTCAGAACCATTTGGGGAGCTTGGAATTTGCAGACGGGGGAAATTGAACCACTAGCTATTAGGTCAACTAATAGAAGCCACCTATTAGGTACATATTGAATTCATATTTTCATAAATAAAACACTCTTTGTCTCACGTCTTTCATGATGCTCGAGCAATTGCGGATTTTGCTTGACAACCCGAAAAGTTTGGTGTAGCTTATTTCCTATACATATGTATACTTTCTGTGACAGGGGGATTGGCAACACGCAATACACTAATGAAGTCCAAGGGAAAGATGACACATCCACCATTAGAAATAGTGGAGACGCCAAAACTCCTTTGATAAAACTGGTTTTATTTGCTTCCACACTCAATGAATTTATCTTTCTACACGTAAGATTTTCGGGTTTGTTCAATTACGAAGGGGCCTGAGGACATGATTATTTTCCCATAAGGGCAATGAGCAAAATAGCCCAAAAATCAATGATCCAAATTCAAACAGCATGAGGATCTATGTATCTTCAGTATTCAATATGAAAACCATAATGATAATGAAAATAAACGATCAAAATAAATAAAAGTACCTATGATCCAAATTTATTATTATTACATTGGGAAGAGTTGTGAGTTGTGATGCTCTGCTTGGGAACAGCCTAACGGTATTATTTTTCTAATAATAAAGAATTAACGTTAATGAGTTCCTTCAACTGGATTTTTCTTCGGATTTTATGATTTTTGACATAAATTTGAATAATTAAAACTAAAAAATAGGAATAAACATTTGCTTTGGTATTTCCATGCCCGGGAGCGACTAAAGAGTGCTAGATGATTGCTAGAACTATGTAAATCTTAAAGACCTAAAGAGTGCTAGAATACAGAGTGTTTCGAAGGGATAGACAGAAAGTTCCGGTCTAATGAGCACAGAACATAATAGAATCACTCAATGATCTGCCTCGATGGCGTAGTGGTCAAGGCGCTCGCCTGATAAACAGGAAAACGCGGGTTCAAACTTAGCAGAGGCACGGACTTATTCCAGAATTTGACCACATAATAATAGAGTTCTAGGGGTTAGGTGGTAGAAAACGCCTCCGGTGGTGTTAACCTCGTCTAGTGATTACCTTCCACTCCGAGCATATTAATTAATATTTTTTGTGCAAAAAAAAAGTTCGCAAAAGGTGTTTTCAAGACTCTCAAGTGTTGAAATTCTTTCAAACAAATTACATGCATATTTGTGTTCATAATTTCATAAATAAAATACTGAAAAGATTTTTTTTTTTATTAACATTATATGTTTTTACAACTCAAAAGATTAATTCAAGCCATTTCAGGCGCCTTAAAAGAAACCCCACTGACTGTGGAAATGTTTGAAAACACAAACTTACCATTAATATCAATAGGTATTGATGTTCTTTTCATATCTCAAAAGGTGTTTTCAAGACTCTCAAGTGTTGAAATTCTTTCAAACAAATTACATGCATATTTGTGTTCATAATTTCATAAATAAAATACTCAAAAGATTAATTCAAGCCATTTCAGGCGCCTTAAAAGAAACCCCACTGACTGTGGAAATGTTTGTAAACACAAACTTACCATTAATATCAATAGGTAGGTATTGATGTTCTTTTCATATCTCGAATATAAACCATTAGAAGAATCAGCTCAAGAGGCAATATAGCGTGTTGAACGCGTGTTATTATTTTAAACGATGTTCATAAAAATCCATTTCAGAAAGAGAAGATTCAACGGGATTCTCCTGTTAAGATTTTTTACACATATTAATCATTTGTTATAGTCTAACACCATAGTTTATTATTTTAAACGATGTTCATAAAAATCCATTTCAGAAAGAGAAGATTCAACGGGATTCTCCTGTTAAGATTTTTTACACATATTATAATCATTTGTTATAGTCTAACACCATAGTAAATATTCTAACACCATACAATGTGCGGTCTGGCGAACATATAACATGTGGTCAGGTACAGAGTGTCACAAAAATTCTCCTCATGGTCCGTCATCTTCAAAAGGAACATAATTATGTAGAAGTAGTGGGTAGTTGGGGTGGAGAGAAAAAGAGACAAAGACCAGCAAAAGCAATGGACAAACTGTACACGTGATGATTTACGAGGTCTGACAATAAAGTTCCCGGAATGCCCCCATAGCTACTCAACTACTATGTGCATAGATCAACCTAATTTTCCAAGAATGAAGATTGATCTTTCCTCTTTTTAATGTATGTAATTTCATTCCTCTCTGATCAGTAGTTTTTAAGTTATCAGTCGTTATCGAACACCAAATCCGCCCCGGGCAGGAATCGAACCTGCGACCTAACGCTTACAAGGCAGACGTGCTACCCTCCAAACTAGATCAAATGATCACACAGCCGGATACTAACCAGGCACAACGTTACTTAACTTCAGTGATCCATTTGGAAGTGGTGCATTCAGACCTGTAGTAGAAAACCCGTATACTTTTTCAATTACATACTATTACGTAATGTACCCTTCGGGTGGATATCATCTCATTACTAAACAGGAAACTGTTACCGGATTTGTATAGAAAAAGGGCTAGTTGACAAGATGACAAGAGCCCCTAGAGTTCAATAATTAATCAAAATCGGTAACATCCCAGTTAAATACCCGTATAATAATTACGTCAAACAGGTTGAGTTACTATGATTTTTAATTTATTGATCCGGAAGAGGGGATTTTTAACAGTGTAGGACTTAGATGTAAGTTACCCTTTCCCTGTAGGTATAAAAAGCTTTGCGGGCCACGAAAATGGTCTGGCGGGCCACATGTGGCCCACGGGCCGCTAGTTGGAAACTCCTGGAATAGGGAGTTAGGATCTGACTCCTTAACTAAGTGAGTAGTCCACTGAAAAGAGTGGTTCTTCTTTATAACTCACTCACTCAGCACTCACTCACTCTTTGGGTTGGATGGCAGAGATTACCTAAGGCAATAATCCCGCCTTTTCTTAAATTTGTACTTTATGTATCTACTGTATGAATTTTTAACAATAAAGAGTTTATTATTATTACTCTTTACACATCTCTGGTGCAGGGTGATATGGTAGCAGGTAGATGGTACATACGAATATCTACATATACTATCTACCCCGTTAGGTTCGTGTAATCTGAAAGCAATACAATCTGGATTGAAAATAACAATAACCAATCAGTAAATAATAAGTTTATCTGATAAGATCCAATTTCTTTCCATCTGACGGGAATCAAAGAAGTGATCTTACCTAACTTTCTATGAAATCTGGTGAGTGGTGACTCCGTAAAGTCATTTTATTTTGAAAATAAAGCAACGGAACATAATTATGTAGAAGTAGTGGGTAGTTGGGGTGGAGAGAAAAAGAGACAAAGACCAGCAAAAGCAATGGACAAACTGTACACATGATGATTTACGAGGTCTGACAATAAAGTTCCCGGAATGCCCCCATAGCTCCTCAACTATTGTGTGCATAGATCAACCTTATTTTCCAAGAATGAAGATTGATTTTTCCTCTTTTTAATGTAGGTATGTAATTTCATTCCTCTCTGATTAGTAGTTTTTAAGTTATCAGTCGTTATCAAACACCAAATCCGCCCCGGGCAGGAATCGAACCTGCGACCTAATGCTTACAAGGCAGACGTGCTACCCTCCAAACTAGGCTGGCATTGCAAAAATAAAATCATGTAATTAGTTAATGTCATAATTATTGAAATTAATTAGTTAACTTCTATTTCCTGATTAGGTAGTTTGTGTTGCAAGATATAAGTTGACAGCTTAAACGATTAGCTACCGTAGGATCTGGTGATCTATTTTGCTACCGGACACATCAGCTTAAATAATACCTCTCACCTATCTCAACCAAAACATTATTACACCACTGATTGATTAACAGCCAAGAGCAAAGAGTTTAAAGTTTAAATTAAACTCATAGCACTAAGCAATCTGATTGGTCGATTTCAAATTATTTTGGATTAAAATTCAGCCAATCAGAAGTCAATTTAATTTAAATAAAGGAAGTTTAAATCCGGATTGTGGATAAAATCATGTAATTAGTTAATGTCATAATTATTGAAATTAATTAGTTAACTTCTATTTCCTGATTAGGTAGTTTGTGTTGCAAGATGTAAGTTGACAGCTTAAAAGATTAGCTATCGTAGGATCTGGTGATCTATTTTGCTACCGGACACACCAGCTTAAATAATACCTCTCACTCTCACCTATCTCAACCAACCTATCTCAACCAACCTATCTCAACCAATACATTATTGCACCACTGATTGATTAACAGCCAAGAGCAAAGGGCTTAAAGTTTAAATTAAACTCATAGCACTAAGCAATCTGATTGGTCGATTTCAAATTTTGGATTAAAATTCAGCCAATCAGAAGTCAATTTAACTTAAATAAAGGTAGTTTAAATCCGGATTGTGTTCCCGGTTATAAAACACACACTATTTATGCAGCTCGATTTCATAAACATGCTCTCAGCTGCCCGCGGATTGAAATTAATTGCAAACTGCGCCAGAATACTTGTAAACTTGGAGTTTTAATTCTTGTAGTCTTGTAGAAGATTACAAGATAGGTCCGGATTCAGCATACCTGCAAGGAAACGGACTCGTTCCTACAACTCAGGGGTTCACTCATAGCACTAAGCAATCTGATTGGTCGATTTCAAATTTTGGATTAAAATTCAGCCAATCAGAAGTCAATTTAACTTAAATAAAGGAAGTTTGAATCCGGATTGTGGTCCCGGTTATAAAACACACACTATTTATGCAGCTCGATTTCATAAGCATGCTCTCAGCTGCCCGCGGATTGAAATTAATTGCAAACTGCGCCAGAATACTTGTAAACTTGTAGTCTTAATTCTTGTGGTCTTGTAGAAGATTACAAGATAGGTCCGGATTCAGCATACCTGCAAGGAAACGGACTCGTTCCTATAACTCAGGGGTTCCCAAACTTTAATACCTTTTATAAGCGAAATAAACCAAGTGAAAATGTAGATATACGTAGGTACAACACAAGTTAAGGGGGAAAAAAACTTAGGGGTAAAAATGAACTTTTTCCTTGAAAAAAAATACACATGATATAGTAAGTAGCAGTATTTTTTATTTATTTATTTTTCTTAATGTGTATAACTGCTAAGGTTTTTTTAGTGACGGGGGTTTTACCCTCCATTCGGCAACAAGCAACCAGCAGCATGTGATTGTTACTGGTACCTCAAATGCAAAATTGACCTTTAGTTCTAGAACTGTAGGTATCTATACCTACCTATGAGCCATGAGCATGATTTATACCTATGTATCTCTGTGGAGTCTGTGGTCAAATATTAAATGCAATGTGAGGATATACATATTCTCTGTCTTGGTTAGGATTTGAACCTACGATCTCCTGTCTGAATTCTGAACCGATACTTGTAATTCTTCTACTTTCTACAAGAAGTGATTTTATGTCCACACCTGCTATTTCAATTAATTGATTATTTGTTCTAAAATGCATTACTTTCCTCCTATAGCTATATAGGATAAGGAAAGTTTTTTTTTTCTTTTACATCTGACAAAATTATTTCCCCGTGACAATGTCCTACGGAATTCAGGACAAGAGTTGCTTAGAAATCGAAATGTAAGTAAAACTCGGAAATCCTGAATTCGAAATGTAAAACTTAGAAACCTTGTAAAACTTAGAAATCTTGGAATTCGAAAGATAAATCCTATGAAAGTATAAAAATATAAAGCAACAAGTAAAAGGGAGGGTTCTCTCTACAGTCTCTACTTACTCATCTCTAAGTCGAGTTGAGTATTCATCTTGAGTTAATCATAAAAATTCTCAAGTAATAACTGATATAACTCTTAAGTTCGTCATAATATCAGAATGGTATAGAATAGATGATGGAAGATACGAACTTTTTCCCCCTGAATAGATAACGGATTTTTTCTTCCTCTTTTGGGACCACCTCGTGGACCTCTTGAATCCTTCTCGCGGACCACAGTTTGGGAATCCCTGCTACTTGATTCGAACTTTTTCCCCCTGAATAGATAACGGATTTTTTCTTCCTCTTTTGGGACCACCTCGTGGACCTCTTGAATCCTTCTCGCGGACCACTGGTGGTCCGCGGACCACAGTTTGGGAATCCCTGCTATAACTTGATTTTAAATCGTATCGATTCCTCTCAAACCAGATCAGATCTGGCGAGCGATTCTGTAATGTAACATCTTCAGAACATGATCTTGAGCGCTGGATGATAGAAGATATGTATGTATTTTCTATGAAAGGTTGAACGTTCTGTTCATTTAGAATATTTAGATATTTCTCTAATATTCTAAGTATAATATAGCATTGACTTACCTATCTATCAAAGACTTACCTAATATAAAGTGTCTATCTTGATGGGCTACGGCAATGTATCATACATAGATTATTTATGGTAATGAGCTGACTACAAGTACCAGTTTGAGAGAGCAGGGGCGGATCTTTTGGGGGAATCTACTACCAGTTTGTGAGAGAGGGGACTGCAAAGCGCTGCCACGCAGAAGGTTTTTACAAGTACCAGTTTGAGAGAGCAGGGGCGGATCTTTTGGGGGAATCTACTACCAGTTTGTGAGAGAGGGGACTGCAAAGCGCTGCCATGCAGAAGGCCTCAGATTTGATTTGTACCATTACATCGCGGAAGCATGGTTTCGCATAATGCAGTATGCAGTGGCCTAGAAAGGAGTAAATCTTCATTATTGCCGACAGGGTTCTCAGGAGTAACACAAAGTTCCCTGGCATAGCCATGACTTACGTCAAAGATATGACTCGTCAAATTCGACGTAACTTTAGAAAATGGTCATAATGACATAGACTCACTGGTAGACCACATGATTAAAAGTTGTGACTTTAACCACAGACGGGACATCCCATTATGTTAAAAATTTAAATATGTAATTATTCTGTAATTCGGTCTTCATTGAATACTTTTTCAAGTAAAAAGATGGTTAAGGGTAAAATAATTATAGTGAGATTTAAGTTTCAGCCAAAGAAATCAATCTTGCTGTAATCTACCTACATATATTAGCTAACCTGGTATGGACTTAAGATGCTTTATTAGAACACAATGAAACCTATCAAATTACAAAAAACATTTCCTCTAACCCAGAGGAAACTGGAAATTAAAATTTCCTAAAGCTAAGAATCTCTTTCCTATGTTATTTACATAGCTAAGAATAGTTGTTTACAAAATTACAGCTTTGCAAGGTCTTCATTACCCTTTGTTTCTTGCCTGTACGGTGAATTTGCTAGAGCGGAGTAGTTCTTCAAACTGACCTTCTCAAGGATATTAAACTTGTCTTCTGGATGGGGGTATTGGTATTGTCAGGAACAGCTGAGCACAAACCAAAGTAAACATGCCTTCGTAAACACAATCAATATAGTTAAATGGTAAGATCTTGTAGATGTAGATTGTAGAAACATAGACGTCCCACCATTCTAAATTTATAATATTTAATGTTTTGTTGTTGGTTATGGTGGTGTTGGTATTATTGTTGTTTCAATGAAATAAAAAACAGATATCTCAAGGGACGCTGTGTAGTTAGTATGAGATAGTCGCTTTGTAATTAGAAGAACGTGGGTTCCATCCTGGCAGAGGTAAAACATCACAACAATAGGGGAATGGACATATCCACCCCTTAACCATCTTTTTACTTGAAAAAGTATTCAATGAAGACCGAATTACAGAATAATTACATATTTAAATTTTTAACATAATGGGATGTCCCGTCTGTGGTTAAAGTCACAACTTTTAATCATGTGGTCTACCAGTGAGTCTATGTCATTATGACCATTTTCTAAATTGTCTTCTGGATGGGGGTATTGGTATTGTCAGGAACAGCTGAGCACAAACCAAAGTAAACATGCCTTCGTAAAACAATCAATATAGAAAAATGGAAAGATCTTGTAGATGTAGAAACATAGACGTCCCACCATTCTAAATTTATAATATTTAATGTTTTGTTGGTAATGGTGGTGTTGCTATTATTGTTGTTTCAATGAAATAAAAAATAGATATCTCAAGGGACGCTGTGTAGTTAGTATGAGACAGTCGCTTTGTAATTAGAAGAACGTGGGTTCCATCCTGGCAGAGGTAAAACATCACAGCAATGGGGGAATGGACATATCCACCAGTCGCTTTGTAATTAGAAGAACGTGGGTTCCATCCTGGCAGAGGTAAAACATCACAGCAATGGGGGAATGGACATATCCACCAAATATGGTGGAGATGCCAAAACGTAAGTATTGTACAGCAATACCTATAGTCCTTAGTAAAATAATATAGGTAAACCTATGTAGAATACGTAGGCAGTAGGCATAGATTTTATGGTTATTTTTGCAGAGTGTAAAAGATGTTGAGGCATCCACCAAAAATAGTGGAGATGACAAAAGTCCATAAAAATCATAGATTAACAAAAATACCACCGACCTACCGATAAAGTTATGGAGTGAGACTTCAATTCGATGCATCTTCTTTTCGAATAAACACATTGAAAAGAAATACCTAATATCTCTGAATCTAGTGCATTTAAAATAAATACACTCATACCCATTTAGTTAGTTCCCTTTATGACCTAGCCTTCAAGTAAGCTTTATTGTTTTGGATAAATGACGGTGAATCTTCACAATGTTATCTTGTCTAGATCAGGTATGAAGTATTTCAATTAAGCTCCGAGTACGTCCTACCGAGGAAGGTAAGTACTAGAATACCTACTTAAATGAAGTACTTAGATACACTTAGAAGTTTTTTATTTACTTTCTATTACTACAGTATAGCGAGCTATGCTAGTAATGAGAAACTATTGCAATCGCCCCAAATTTTCAAAATCGGAAAATGGGTGGAAATATCCGTTTTGGGGTTCCCTGATTCCAAAAAAAGTGAAGTTACGGGTTCGACACTCCTCTTTGTCAAAGATTATTTTTTTCGTTCCACAAATGTAAGTAATAGAAAGTCGTGTGATGTACACGCCAGATTTTTATTTTATGATTTCCAAAGAAATGGAAACATGGGCAGTACGGAAATCACTGGTGCGGTAATACACTCGTACTAAATCGGCTGATGACTTTGATGAGTCAATTAAATCTAAATGAGCTTTCACTCTCAGTGCTTTCGGATATGTTCCGACATAACTATAACTAGATAATTACACGTCTTATGACACATGAATCACATACGTGGGAATGCCTGTTATACAACCATAAACATGTCCAGAAGTCATACGACGCGCGAAGCGACGTTAATGTACCAGGTCTCAACGGACCACTGAAGTGTTATGCGTGGTTGAACACTGGACAGATGACAGAGATATGATCATAGCAGCCTTACAACGTTGATTCCACCAAATCCCAATGGACTACTGAAGTTAAGAACATAATACGTGGTTGGGGTCTCAACCTAACAATAGAAGAAGCGACCAAATCAAATGTGACGAAGCTAAATACCGACTTAAAGCGCGTTCCCACTTGTCGTGAGTGTCATCCGTTTTTTTTTTTCGAATGTCCTATAGGCAATGTACCTAATTTAAACGAGAGTGTTTCCACTACACACGACACGATTTTTTCTCAGCGACAACTGGAAACGGGCTTTGAAGTTAAATGACCATGCGGCAGTAGGTAAGTAGATATATTTACCATCCGGTCACTTGAGTTAAGCTACGCCCTGAGTGTGAACTAGAGCAAGACGGTCAGACAAGACGTGAAATGATACGTGTCGTTCGGCGAAAGCCTACAAAGGAATATAATTATTTTTTTATGTATATTATAGCTCTGAATGATATTATGGTTCTGAATTTTGATTAGGTCTTAGCAGGAGTTGTGTTTCGGGGTTTACACATGATAAAATTGTTCAAATCCCGAAAACCACAAATGAGCCAAATTCAGAAAGCTACAAAAAAGCCAAATTTCAAAAGCCACAAATCGGCCAAACCCGCAATGCCCCAAACCTTGAACTTATTCACCACATCTCGGCATAAATTGTTCAAATCCCGAAAACCACAAATGAGCCAAATTCAGAAAGCTACAAAAAAGCCAAATTTCAAAAGCCACAAATCGGCCAAACGCGCAATGCCCCAAACCTTGAACTTATTCACCACATCTCGGCACCAAAGTTGACTCACTCGTGAATCACCAATGAGTCACTGACCATCTGAAGAGGTTTGCAATCACCGAGGTGTCTTTCAAAGAGGTCGCAGGTCAAAAGATGCATATCTAAAGCTGGGTGTAATAGATAGTAAAAGGTTATAAAAGGTATAAATAACGCATTTATAGTCAGAGTCACTAGTCATTGACTATTCCTACCTTCATCAGATCGGAGAGACTACCTAGAAATTCAACGCGAAGAATTTGATTGTTTCTCAGGCAACTTTTGTATCGACCTATAAGTAAGTATCTACACTATCAGAGAGACTACCTAGAAATTCAACGCGAAGAATTTGATTGTTTCTCAGGCAACTTTTGTGTCGACCTATAAGTAAGTATCTACACTATCTACATAATATTATTATATGGTAGCTCTCAGACTCAGTTTTGAATTTCTGTCGATGAATTGGAGAACGAAACATATGCTTATTTTCTTCGTTTTAGTCTCAATATTTTTTTTAATTTTTATAGTTTTTTCTGAGATAATAAAAAAAAATCATGAGAATCACCAATTGAACCACTAGCTAGCTATTAGGTCAACTAATAGAAGCCACCTATTAGGTACATATTGAATTCATATTTTTATAAATAAAACACTCTTCGTCTCACATCTTTCATGATGCTCGAGCAATAATTGCGGATTTTGCTTGACAACCCGAAAAGTTTGATGTAGCTTATTTCCTATACATACTTTCTGTGACAGGGAGATTGGCAACACGCAATACACTAATGAAGTCCAAGGGAAAGGTGACACATCCACCATTAGAAATAGTGGAGACGCCAAAACTCCTTTGATAAAACTGTGCATTGGCGGGGTTTTATTTGCTTCCACACTCAATTTAATTTATCTTTCTACACGCAAGATTTTCGGGCTTGTTCAATTACGAAGGGGCCTGAGGGCATGATTACTTTCCCATAAGGGCAATGAGCAAAATTGCCCAAAAATCAATGATCCAAATTCAAACAGCATGAGGATCTTTGTATCTTCAGTATTGAACAATATGAAAACCATAATGATAATGAATATAAACGATCAAAATAAATAAAAGTATGATCCAAATTTATTATTATTACATTGGGAAGAGTTGTGCTCTGCTTGGGAACAGCTTAACGGTATTATTTTTCTAATAATAAAGAAGAGTCCATTTCCAACAGTCTCCAGAGGTCAAGACCACCAGAACACGGTACCTATAGATCTTTATCTTTGTCACTCGCCTAACCAGTGCCAGTGGTCCAGTACCCACCAAACCCACCATGCACTTCTAACTACCATGCTTAATGCTTAATACTATGCAGTATGCTCATAAAACAGGAAATTTACGACTAGGTAGGTCAATGTCAAGTAAGTATCTCACTTAGAAAGTTCACCCGGTTATGGGTATTTTGGCACAATTTTTCGTTTTCAAAACAAACCGACCAGGGCCGGTAGCTCCAGTGACCGTCAAAGACTGGACACTGAATCAAGAGCTTGTCCTCCTGAACCAGAGATTGGAGGTTCAATTCTGATTTTTCTATTTCCAGAATTCAGATTTTGGTATAATAGGTTTTTTTTTACGTATGAGCTACCTACTTGAAAATTTAAACCATGTTTTTGATTTCAGATCAAACAACGGCTTCATTATCAGTTCCACAGATTAAATATATACAATCTTGTCCCAGTAACTGATAAAATTTAATTGAAAATTTGCTTTGTCCTTTGGGCAAGTCTGACCCATCGAGCGATCGTCCCTGATAGCCGTATTGCAAAAAAGACATTTCTTTTCAGAAGTCCTAAAGTCAACGTAAAATTTGCATAACCAGATTCGAAGGAATAAACATTTGCTTTGGTATTTCCATGCCCGGGAGCGACTAAAGAGTGCTAGATGATTGCTAGAACTATGTAAATCTTAAAGACTCTAAAGAGTGCTAGAATACAGAGTGTTTCGAAGAGATAGACAGATAGTTCCGGTCTAATGAGCACAGAACATAATAGAATCACTCAATGATCTGCCTCGATGGCGTAACCAGATTCGAACCTAAAAACTGCTCTAGATTTCGGATTAATGTCTTTTTTAATGGTTTGGCGGTGTTTTTTGCTTGATTTTTAGTGTGTACTTAGTACACTTTTAGGTATCTTTTACCTAATTAGAGTTGATTTATTCAGGACACAACATACCTACACATATTGACTTGCATTTATATTCTCGTATTGGGCAGGTATTAGAAAGATTTGGTGTTGCTTACTGATTTTTTACATCTCGTTGGAAGGTTATTGTTTTTGCAAAATTTTACATTTTTTTCTTTACTTTTTCGAGTTTTTATTTTCCTTATTACTTTCTATTATTTTTACAAAAATATTTTTAACGGGTAACGGGTAACCTATTTTTTTTTTTCAAGGTCATATCTGACTCTTTCTTTACTACATCAACTAACTTTTTCCCTCATATATTGTCCTCACAAGCTTGACCACATAATAATAGAGTTCTAGGGGTTAGGTGGTAGAAAACGCCTCCGGTGGTGTTAACCTCGTCTAGTGATTACCTTCCACTCAGAGCATATTAATTAATATTTTTTGTGCAAAAAAAAGTTCGCAAAAGGTGTTTTCAAGACTCTCAAGTGTTGAAATTCTTTCAAACAAATTACATGCATATTTGTGTTCATAATTTCATAAATAAAATAATCAAAAGATTAATTCAAGCCATTTCAGGCGCCTTAAAAGAAACCCCACTGACTGTGGAAATGTTTGAAAACACAAACTTACCATTAATATCAATAGGTATTGATGTTCTTTTCATATCTCAAATATAAACCATTATTTTAGAAGAATCAGCTCAAGAGGCAATATAGCGTGTTGAACGCGTGTTATTATTTTAAACGATGTTCATAAAAATCCA
>NW_007379221.1:60940-62093 GCF_000475195.1 Diaphorina citri | reverse complement strand
AATTTTGAGGATTTCTTTTGAAATTGCATACCTTCTAGAATTTTGAGGATTTATGCTAAATTTAGAGTCTTCATACCTTCTTGAGTTTTGAGGATTTCTTCTAAATTTAGAATTTTCATATACCTTCTTGAATTTTGAGGATGTCTTTTGAAGTTGCATACCTTCTGGAATTTTGAGGATTTCGTTTGAATTTAGACTTATATACCTTCTTGAATTTTGAGGATGTCTTTTGAAGTTGCATACCTTCTGGAATTTTGAGGATTTCGTTTGAATTTAGACTTTAATTGCCTTCTGAAACTTTGAGGATTCTTGAAGAATTTTGAAGATTCATACATTCTGAAATTTGGAAGATTTCTTCTAGAAATTTGAATATTCATCATAATGTCTGGAATTTTGAAGTCACCTTTTGAGATTTTGAGGGTTCTTGAAGAATTTTGAAAATTGTCACCTTTTGAGATTTTGAGGGTTGTTGAAGAATTTTGAAAATTGTCACCTTCTGAGATTTTGAGGATTCTTGAAGAATTTTGAAGATTGGCCACACCTTTGGAAATTTTGAGGATTCTTGAAAAAATTTGAGGATTGACTACACCTTTTGTAATTTTGAGGATTCTTGAAGAATTTTGAAGATTGGCACCTTTTGAAATTTTGAGGATTCTTGAAGAATTTTGAAGATAGACATCTCTTGAAATTTTGAGGATTCTTGAAGAATTTTTAAGGTTCACACCTTTTGGAATTTTGAGGATTTCTTGAAGAATTTGGAAGATTGACTATACCTACATTTTGAAATTTTGAGTATTTATTAATTTTGAAGATTTACACCTTTTGAAATTTTGAAGATTTCTTGAAGAATTTTGAAGATTGACGACACCTTTTAAAATTTTGATAATTTCTTGAAGAATTTTGAAGATTGACGACACATTTCGGAATTTTGAAGATTTCTTGAAGAATTTTGAAGATTGACGACACCTTTAGAAATTTCGATGATTTCTTGAAGAATTTTGAAAATTCAGACTATCTGGAATTTTGAAGATTTTTCTAGAATTTTGAAGATTCATCATACTGTTTGGAATGTTGGAGATTCATACTTTCTGTCATTCGAAAGTTTTTCAAATTTTGAATATGTCTTGTAGAGCTGTTTCCATTTTTTTTTTTT
>NW_007379221.1:0-60188 GCF_000475195.1 Diaphorina citri | reverse complement strand
GGACCATGAAGGTTTGTAGCGAGGGCTTCGGCTGAGTTTCCTCGCTACGCGAGAGGGTGTAAATTTGAAAGTTTTAAGACGAAACGAAGGCGCTGGTTCTTTTACTACTACGAAAATGAGAATGGATGGTCTTACCTTAAGTTCAGGACCTTTTATTGTTAAAATAACTACTTACGCCGCAGCAAAGGATATATGATTTAGAATAAGGAAAAGGCACGACGTGATTCGAACAATGGTAGATTTCATTCTGAGGTTATTGTTTACTTTTACAACTAGATACCTCCTTGCAATGAGATGTCATACAAAGAGGTGTCAAAATTAATAATCATATGACAGATTTTATAGGTTTGGAGGGAATTTAAATTAAGACTGGTCACATGGCGTGAACAATCATACTGTTTGGAATGTTGGAGATTCATACTTTCTGTCATTCGAAAGTTTTTCAAATTTTGAGTATGTTTTGTAGAGCTGTTTCTAATTTTTTGTGTAATAGTGTAGAGTTGTTTCCAATTTCTGGAGTATTGTAGAGATATAGATTTGTCATCCAACTTGTAGAGCTGTTTCTAATTTTTTGTGTAATAGTGTAGAGTTGTTTCCAATTTCTGGAGTATTGTAGAGATATAGATTTGTCATCCAATTTGGTGAGAGGGTGTCAGCAAATGACTTATTGTAGCGGCGTTGGCATAAAGAAGATGTGTTTGTATTCTGGAGACTTTTTTTACCACTTGGTGAGAGGTGTGAGCAAATGACTTATTGTAGCGGCGTTGGCATAAAGAAGATGTGTTTGTATTCTGGAGACTTTTTTACCTATATTTGAAATTTTTTCGGAGAATTTAAATTTTGATGTTGTTGGCTGAATTTTATTTTTATTTGAAGGCATTGGTCAAATCACTATTCTACTTTTTTATTAGGAGAGAAAAATAAGCAAGTGTGTATTGAGTACACTCAGCCTCATGTGGAGAACTAAGTCAAGTCGTTTAAAAAGGCGTAGTGTATCTAGCGGGGAACGAGATTTTTGACCGACAATTATACTTGACACAGGGAACAACATTTATGCTTAAAACAAATAAAATTCTTTTAGCCTCTTCCAACTACCAGCCTGTTAGCATACCTATTACTGAATCTTCCTCATTCCTTTTCTTCCCTATTTCTGATGCCTCTTGTTTTCTTCTCCCGTTGTTATTCCCCTCAGAACGTGATCACCTCTGAGTACGTTTTTTCTCAAGTAAATTCTCAGAACGATCTGAAGAACTTGTTCATAAATACGGGTGTAAAAGTCAAGTCGTTTAAAAAGATAAAAAGGCGTAGTGTATCTTTTTGACCGACAATTATGCTTAACACAGGGAACGACATTTTTATGCTTAAAACAAATAAAAAAATTTTAGCCTCTTCCAACTGCCAGCCTGTTTGCCTGTTAGCATATTACTGAATCTTCCTCATTCCTTTTCTTCCCTATTTCTGATGCCTCTTGTTTTCTTCTCCCGTTGTTATTCCCCCACTCTTCTTCTTCTTCTTCTTCTTCTTCTTCTTCTTCTTCTTCTTCTTCTTCTTCTTCTTCTTCTTCTTCTTCTTCTTCTTCTTCTTGTGTGTTTGAAAGATCTTGAGTATGTTTGTCACGACGTACAAAAGAAAAGACTTGACAAGAGAAAGAAAGATGGGACGAGGATGAAGGATGAAGGAATGTGTAGGAAGATGAAGGTTATGTCGAAGGATGCATGAAGGACGGGTGCAGGAATAAAACCACTTTTTTACTTCTGTTCCAGCATATATTTTATTTGCCACTTCCTCATTTTCGTCTTCCTCGTCTCCTCTCTTCTTCTTCTTCTTCTTCTTCTTCTTCTTCTTCTTCTTCTTCTTCTTCTTCTTGTGTGTTTGAAAGATCTTGAGTATGTTTGTCACGGCGTACAAAAGAAAAGACTTGACAAGAGAAAGAAAGATGGGACGAGGATGAAGGGTGAAGGATGAAGCAATGTGTAGGAAGATGAAGGTTATGTCGAAGGATGCATGAAGGACGGGTGCAGGAATAAGCGTTCTGTTTCATCGGACTCCTCATCGGTGTTTCTATTCTGGAAGAGAACTCTACAGTGAACTCCAGGATTCAACCTATCCTACGGGATATGATGAGGCGACTAGTAATGAACTCACGATATGAACATGTGGCTGTCCGACTAAACTCCATACAGGAAACGGTGAGTTATTTTACTTTCTATTACACCTAATATCCTGCGAGATATGATGAGGCGACTAGTTATGAACTCACGATATGAACATGTGGCCGTCCGACTAAACTCCATACAGGAAACGGTTAGTTATTTTACTTTCTATTACACCTAATACCCTACGAGATATGATGAGGCGACTAGTTATGAACTCACGATAATAATAATAATAGTGCTTATTTATACTGCTCGCATAGGACTGTAAAGTCCCTTTACTCCAGCAGTAGGCTACTACTATTATTGTGGTCAAATTCTCAAATTATATTGAGGATAAAATTCCATACCTCGGCTGGGATTGAACCCACGCCCTCCTGTTTACCAGGCGAGCGCCTTGACCACTACACGATATGAACATGTGGCCGTCCGACTAAACTCCATACAGGAAACGGTGAGTTATTTTACTTTCTATTACACCTAATATCCTACGGGATATGATGAGGGTAAAAGAACACTCAAATAAGCATCATTCAATAGGATAAGGAAAGTCGTGTGATGTTCACACCAGATTTTTTACTTCTGTTCCAGCATATATTTTATTTGCCACTTCCTCATTTTCGTCTTCCTCGTCTCCTCTTTACGGGATATGATGAGGCGACTATAGTAATGAACTCACGATATGAACATGTGGCTGTCCGACTAAACTCCATACAGGAAACGGTGAGTAAGATGAGTTGATTATTTTACTTTCTATTACCTCTCAACGTAATCAGGAATATTTAGTTCGAAACTTTAGATTCGACATTCCAGTTTTTGAATTGAATTAAGAGTTAAGAGCCTACATGTTTTCTTTCCAGGGACTTAAGTGTAGGTACTTCCGATCCAATTCCTCTTCTTCTTCTTCTTCTTCTTCCTCGGCTCCTCCTTTTCCTTTTTTTCAAGGAGACATTTTATATTTCGAATGAGGATTTCCCCCATGTATGTGTGTGAAGTGGTTTCAAGTGGTTGAAAATCTTCCTTAACATTTCCTGCTTGTGTTTCTCCTTTGTGTTTCACGGTTTCATTAAGATTCCTGTCTCGTGGAATGAAACACTTCTCCAAGAGGTTTCAAACTCTGAATAGCTTCGAATGCAGCGATTTTGAAAATGTGATTGAATGTATTGAAGGTTCGCACTTTACTCATTAGGCTCTTGAATACTTCAAAGGGTTTCTCTTCTTGTATGTTAGATAGGTCACGTTCTTATTGCGTGGGAGGACTTTGGGGTTACGAGAATTTCTGTTGGGAATAAATGCGATTCTTCTTTTTTCGTATTAGGTATGTTTTACTCTATTGTTCTGTAAAACGTAAAGGGTTTGGTAATTTCTTCTTTATAGGTTCTTGAACTTTGGGGTTTCCTGCTTCAAGCTCATGATGGACATGAGTCGGCTTTTCCATCAGTATTTTCCAGTCAGTTCTGTTGTTCATATAATTCCCAGCATGATCTTTTCTCAAAGTTCTTCTGTTTCATTTCTTCTTTCTTGCAACTCTCATCCTCATTCGTTTATACTTAGGTACAACTTTCTTTTCCTTTTGAAATCTTCTTCCATAGAAATTTAAGTTTCGCCTTGATTCCTGCTTGTTTTTAGAAGAATTGATTTTAGGGGTGACCTATTTTCCTTTAAGTGTTTAACCCAGTCAGATTTTTTTTCTGATTTTTGATTGATTTTTTTTTTATTATTATTTTAAAAGATGAGTGTTCCACCGCCATTTTCATTTCTTAGAGTAAAAAAAAGCTGAAAAAGCGCCGTCCCAATTCAAGTTTGTCTTTTCACTTCTCCCTACAAAATTAGGAAGTTAACCCATTTTGTTTCCTCAAATACACAAAACCCCATGTTGAGAGAAACCTAAGCCATCGTAGCTCTTGTCCGTAACATGAATGCCTAAAAGTCCTAAAACTATAGTGGTTAGTGGTTTTGTGAACTGTAGGTACCTATACAAAACTCACTGGGGAAAAGAGCTCCATTAGTGCGATTTAGCCCAAAATCTCATGAGTGATTTTCCTTTATGTGTTGAACATGGTTGCCAAATTTCATCAAAATCGAACAAACCGTTCCAAAGTTATAGGGCGAAACACAATACTTCCCATTTAGGTGCTGGGTCAACACGAGAACACCAGAAAGTAACCCGTTGAAATATTTGCAATCGAAAGTTGCTTTTCGATATCCAGTGGAAATGGAAACCCCTCTACCTCTCCACCATTCTTTCCACCCTTCTAATACCTTCTCTCCTTCCGCCCCTCTTCTTTATCCTCCCCTTCCCTCGCTTTTGATGGCGGAAATATTTCACCCCACCGTATATCAGTTTTTTTTTTTTTACAAAACATAAAAACTTCACTTTTTTCTTGTTCTCTTGTTGGACCTTATTTACTTTCTTATCAATTAATTGGGATCTGTGAGAAGGAGCGAAAAATTTCTCTCTTCACAAAATTAGTTTTCCTTCTTCTTTTTCTTCTCCATCATCTTTTCCTCCTCCTCCTCCTCCTCCTCCTTCTCCTTCTTCTTCTTCTTTCCACCTCTTCTTTGTCCTCTACCTTTTCTTTCTCCTCCATTTCTTCTCCTCCTCCTTTTGTGATATTTTTTTCTTCTTTCGCTGGGAAGTTTTCTTTCTTATCCGTCTTCGGTTTTTCATTTTCTCCCTCGTTTTGAAAGTCGACTCATGTGGAAGACTGATAGCAAGTTAATAGGATAGATAAGGGGGCCAAAAATTAGAGTCGTTCGGGGAAAAAAAAAAAGAAAAAATGTTATTGGGAAGTGGTTTCCAATGTTTAAAGTCCTGTGTTGGGCATTTTGTATTAGGTACGACACTACAACTTCAATATGAAGGAGTAACGCGTTAGAGAGAGAGAGAGAGAGAGAGAAAGAGAGAGAGAGAGAGAGAGAGAGAGAGAATCAAAAAGAAAAAGTCGAAGAAACAAAGAGACCTAGAAAAGCAGAGAGAGGGAAAGAAAAACTGAAAGAGACAGCATTGGAGAGAGAGAGAAAGTCGAGGAAGAGAGTGAAAGGGAAGAAGTGAAATACGAAGAAAGAATGAGAGAGAGAAGAGAAAAGTAGAGAGAAAAAAAAGCTGAAAAAGCGCCGTCCCAATTCAAGTTTGTCTTTTCACTTCTCCCTACAAAATTAGGAAGTTAACCCATTTTATTTCCTCAAATTCACAAAACCTCATGTTGAGAGAAACCTAAGCATCGTAGCTCTTGTCCGTAACATGAATACCTAAAAGTCCTAAAACTATAGTGGTTTAGTGAACTGTAGGTACCTATACACCTGACGAACTACCACCGTTGTTCCGGGAATAACAAAGGAGATCGGGGAGGTTTTTAGCGGGTTGAGCGGCCAAGAATGGTGCCACAGAAGGGCGAAACACCATACCCTGAGCCGTGACTCCAGCATACCCTCTAGCTATACTAGAGAAGTCAAAAAGATTTTCCTCCTCAAAAAAAGGTACCTATACAAAACTCATTGGGAAAAAGAGCTCCATAAGTCCGATTGAGGCCACAAAATCATATGAGCAATGTTCTTTTGTGTATTGAACATGCTTGCCAAATTTCATCAAAATCGAACAAACTGTTCCAAAGTTAGGGCGAAAACAATTTCAGATCATCATATTGTCCCCGTCACCAAACTGAATTCCCTAGAATTTGAAACAAACGAATCTATTTTGACGGAGTCCCGAAGAAGAGACAACATCGGAGGGAAATGATAATACAAAAATAATTAAATTTTCACAGAATGTATTGGGGAAAAACTTTAGGAATGAAACAGCAAGGGAGCAACAACATCGGATCTTCTTTATCCTCCCCTCCCTCTTCTCCTTCCGTCCCTCTTCTTTATCCTCCCCTCCCTCTTCTCCTTCCGTCCCTCTTCTTTATCCCTTTGAAACAAACGAATCTATTTTGACGGAGCCCCGAAGAAGAGACAACATGGGAGGGAAATGATAATACAAAAATAATTAAATTTTCACAGAATGTATTGGGGAAAACCTTTAGGAATGAAACAGCAAGGGAGCAACAACATCGGGCAAATCAAATCTGGGCTCAAATTTCCGTGTACGTCGTAAGCTGGTAGAGTGGTAGATAAGTCATGAATGTATTTGTGTATGGTATACTAGAAAGTATTGTACCTCTATGTATTGTACCTCGAAAGTATGGTACTCCTTATGTACAGCATTAGAAAGTATGTCATAGAAAGTCAAAATATTGTACGCCTTATGTACGGCATTAGAAAGTATGTCATAGAAAGTCAAAATATTGTACGTCTTATGTACGGCATTAGAAAATATGTCAAAGAAAGCGAAAGGTGGTATGGTAAGTCTTATGTATGGTATTAAAAAATATGTCAAAGAAAGTGAAATTATGGTACGTCGCGTCGCATATAATAACATAACAGCACAGCGGCACAGCGAGCAAAAATGGTGTGAAAGCTAACGGACATATTATCTTAGAATTAGTATGAGTGAGTGAGTCAGTCAGTCAGTCAGTCAGTGAGTGAGTCAGTTACACAAGGGGCTGTATATATTTTACCCATCTAGAAGTGGGTTAGAATTAGTATGAGTAAGTGAGTCAGTGAGTCAGTGAGTGAGTCAGTTACACAAGGGGCTGTATATATTTAGGATTAGTAGGTACCTTAGGTACGTACATATCACCTGAAACCCAACTCATGAAGATTAAGGGGAAGAAGAAGGAGATGATGAAGATTTATACCTACTTACCTCTGAAACAGATGCTACCTCCTATGAAGAAGGAGAAGAAGAAGGAGGAGGAGGAGAAGAAGAAAAGGAAAGAGACAGATGCTACCTCCTATGAAGAAGGAGAAGAAGAAGGAGGAGGAGGAGAAGAAGAAAAGGAAAGAGGAGGAGGAGGAGGAGGAGGAGACGAAGAAATCCTGAGACCCTAAATTTTCAAAATGTTGACATAGTCGTATACATAACTTACCTAGGTATTTACCTATTAATATTTATTTATTAACGCAAATGGAAAAAGATACATTATAATCTCTCCTCCTCCTCTTCCTAGCTCTTCCTCCTCCTCCTGCTAGTCCTCCTCCTCCTTTATCTTCTTCTCCTTCTTTTCTTCTCCTTCTCCATCCACTTCTCCCCACTCCTCCTCCACCTTCTCCTCCTCCTCTTCCACCTCTTCCTGTTCTTCTCCTCCTCCTCCTCCACCTCCACTTTTTCCTTCCCTCTTTCGAAGAATACACACCAGGTGCTATAGCTTTCAACTGATTTTCAATAAATATCAATTTTCAAGACAACAGGAGCAAAAAAACTGTCGACCCTACCTTTCTACCGTCTCAAATGCTCTAGTGTTAAAATGTATTTAGAAAAAATGCCATGGCTCGGAAAGAGAGAGAGAGAGAGAGGGAGAGAGAGAGAGAGAGAGAGAGAGAGAGAGAGGGAGAGAGAGGGAATATGAGTTTGTTAGTTATTTGTTATGATGTGTGGTTGTGGACCAAAATATAAATATTCGAGGGAGAATCATAAATCCATTTGTGGGATTAGTGGACTTACATATCCAATCTTGTGGGATTAGTGGACTTACGTGTATGGGGGGAATATTATGTATTGGTATAACTTGGGCCGCGAACAGGCCGTATTTAGGGGGCCTTGAGCTTAATTTTTACTTTTTACTTTCCTTATCCTATAGGAAGGAAAGTAATGTAATCCCAGTTTTTAATGCCAAAACACGTTTTGAGGTCCCTAGAGCCTAAATCCAAAGTTTCAGCCATTGGCAAATTTTCGATGGTCAGTTTTTAGTGCCAAAACACGTTTTGAGGTCCCTAGAGCCTAAATCCAAAGTTTCAGCCATTTTTCCGTGTCGATGGTCAGTTTTTAGTGCCAAAACACGTTTTGAGGTCCCTAGAGCCTAAATCCAAAGTTTCAGCTATTGGTCCGTGTATCTGTCTGTCCTTCTGTCTGTCTGTAAACAAAATACCTATCTCGAGAACGGTAAGAGCTAGAGACTTGAAATTTGGTATGTAGCTGTCAAATGTGACATGGATGCGACACGAAACTTTTGGTTAACATCGATGCAACGCTTGGCGGTATTTTGCCGCTTTTTGGCGTAAATCAACAATATCTCTAGAACGGTATGAGCTAGAGACTTGAAATCTAAAGCTCCTACTTAAATATGGCAGTCACAAAAATAATGTCGCTTCCAATTTCTCAATTTTCTTTAATTTCCCTCTCCCATCCTTCCTTCCTTTTTATCCCTCACCCCCCTTTTCCTCCCCTCTCTTCTCCCCCTTTCTTCCTTTATATTTTAATTTCCCTTATTTCCCCTCTCTCCTTGAACTCCTGTCTTCCTAATCTTCTTTTCCTCCTCCTCCTCCTCCTCCTCCTCCTCCACTTCTTTCTCTTTTATAATTTCTTCTTTTGGATTCCTTTCTCCTTCTCTCTCTCTCTTTCTTTCAACTTCGTCTGTTCTCCTCTTTCTCTCTCTCCCCCCCCATTTCTTCTTTGTCTCGATGCTTCCCCTTCTTTTTTGCCTCCGTTTATCTTTCTTTCCCTTTCTCCTCTGCCTTCCTACCTCTCTCTTCCTTCTCCTCCTTTCTCTTTTGTCTCACTCCTTCCTTCTCTTTCTCCTTCCATTTTCTCATCACTCCATTTCATCTTTTTCTTTCTCTCTTGTGAACTCATTTCATTTTCATAACTCGAATAATAATCTTCAAAAGTCCTTTCTTCTCTTTATCTCTTTTTTTATTCAAATATATTATTTTTCTCTTCTTCTGATAAGGTTCTTCCTAATTTCCTCTTTTCCTTTTTCTGTTCTCCTCCAACTTTTCATCTTTCTATTTCTCCTTTTTTATCCTTCTACCTCTCTATTCTTCTCTTATTCCTCCACAACTTTCTCCCTCTTCTTCTCTCTCTCTCTCAGTTATTTTTGTTCTCTTTTTCTCACATTTTTGTTGTTCTCTTACCCTTCTTCCTCCTCTTCTCTTCATCAGATCTTTTTACTTTTTTCATGTGTCCTTTTCGTTCATTTGTCGCTGCTTTTTGTCTTCATTTTCAACTTTTCCCCCCACCCTATTTCACTCCTATGTTCTTTATAGGTAGGGGGGACACGGGGCAAAACGATCACCCGCCCTTTTTAGGAGCTAGAAAGTGCTGAGCTCTCTTGGATGGACTAGGAACTATTCCTGCAAGTGTTATCTTTGTTTTGATCCGTGGTTGATTATGTTATCTTTTGTTTTCGAAGAGTACCGATGTTTTTTTCAATTTCACGAGTGCTTGATGCAATTTTCACATGATTTTCAAAACACTGTCAGTAGGTAATACTATTTTAATAGTTTATAAATATTTTACAATTTATATCGAAGGTAACAGGTCTGAATTTTATAATCAACGAGTGAATTCTTTAATTTTCAATATTTTATAAAACTTGTGAAATAATTTTCCAGAAATGACGCTTTGGGGCAAAATGGTACATGGGAGCATAGTGCCCGGGGTTTCATCCTGCCCCAAGGTGTTTTGCATGTTTGGGGCAAAACGGTCTTTTTTGGTACCCTCATAAAAATGTTTTTAGTTTTTTTTTCCACTGATACATATGTATATCGTTCTTGTCTAATCTAATTTGTAGCTAAAATTATGCTTTATTTTGTTACAAAAATTACATATCTGTGTGACTTTTATTTTTTTTTTATTATTATTTTTCTTTTTTTTTTAGTTAGGACCTCATAAGCGCTAGAGGTGCCATTTTGACCCGTGTTCCCCTACATACAATACATATTTCTTCATTTTTACATAGGTAATATTAAATAATTATATTTCTCCATTGTTCCCTCTTCTCTCTTTACACATTTCTTCCCCATTATCTTTATTCTATCCATCCTGCTGGTTAAAATTATTTTCCCTTCAATTTCAGACATTTTTTCTTTCTTATCTTTTTCCTCTCCTTCCCCCTATTTTCCATTATTTAGTTTCTTCTCCTGTTTATTCTTCTCATCCATATTTTTTTTTTTCTTTATAATATTCTTTTTATTCGGCACTTCCACCTCCATTTCCTTTACTTTGGTCTTTTTCCTTTTCTTCTTCTTTTCCTTCTTCTTCTTCTTCTCCTCTTTCTTCTTCTTGTACTTCATACTTTTCTTTTCTTTTCTCTTTATTAATACATTCGTCTTTTTGTTCGTATTCATTTCCTTTTTTTTTCTACTCTTCTTCTCCTTTTTTTTTCTTTGCGAATTCTTATCTCATCTTTTCCTCTCACTGACTTTTCTCTCTTTCTTCTTCTCCTCCTCCATTGTTCATTTCCTCCTTGTTCTTTTCGTTCTTCTAACTTCGCCATCTTCAAAGTACCGGAAATCAGTCCCATTTCACATTATCATTTCTAATCCATGATGGAGAGAGAGAGACAGACAAAGAGAGAGAGGGAAGGCGGACACAGGAGTTCTGGGCTCTTTGGAGTGACGTGGAAAGTTCCAAAGTCAGTCCGTGTAACAGGGGAGCACAGTACTCGAATTTGGTATGTAGATGTCAAATGTGACAAGGATGCGACACGAAACTTTTGTTTAAGACCGGTGCAACGGTTGGCGGCATTTTACCGCTTTTTGGCGGTTTTCGGTGTAATTTAACAATATCTCGGGAACGGTATAAGCTAGAGACTTGAAATTTGGTATGTAGTTCACAAATGTGACAAGGATGCAACACAAAACGTTTGGTTGAGATGGTTGCTGCGCTTGGCGGTATTTCGACCGCTTTTGGACAGATTTCGACCGTTTTTTTGGCGGTTTTCAGCTATAGCGACAAAACGGTTAGAGATATTGTAAAAGTTAGGGTAAAAGAACACTCAAGCTCAAGCATAAGCATCATTCAATAGGATAAGGAAAGTCGTGTGATGTTCACACCAGATTTTTTTACTTGAATCCCATTCTTCCTCTCCAATACAGTGGTTAGCTGCAACAGACTGTGGGTACTGATGTGGTTGACGCAAAGACGTCTCTATTCTTTCTTCCCCATGAATTGGTTATCTTAAGACGTCCCTATTATTCCTTTATTTGTTAGGTTTATATTAGACATCCTATGTATTAACATTCTTGTATTATTCTTTGACATGTATTAGTTTCTATTCTTACCGTTTCTATTATTACTGGATACTAGGTATTTGTGTTTTTCTACTCCGACTCGAGTTTCGCCTATCTTATAGGCATCTTCATGGGAAACTGACTATTGGGTTGTTGTTGTTGTTGTTGTTGTTGTTGTTGTTGTTGTTGTTGTTGTTGTTGTTGTTGTTGTTGTTGTTGTTGTTGCCGGTTGCCGGTTGACCAGTAATAATAGAAACGGTAAGAATAATGCCTATTATTCCCTCTCAATGCAGTAGGTAGTTATTGTGGTTAGCACAAAGACGTCCGTGCAAGCACCACACTGCACCATCACATCCAACATAATCACACCATTAGGAAAAACAAAGAAAAATATTTCTCGGGAAGCGTATGTTGGGCGGAAAGAGAATATAGAAGACAAACATCACAGACAAAAGAAACTATTTTGTTGGCGTTTGCGCCGTACCTAATCGTCAGTATTCGTTTCAATTACATACCTATTCGTGTAGTATCAAATCAAGTGACACATTGAGTTGATTTCAGTGAGAACAAGCTGCTAAAAGGCGCAAAAAAATGTTTTCATCTCGTCAGGTGTGCTGCCAAGAATCAACTTCACATAGCCTGTAGTTATGAATGTCGTTGTAAAACAATGATTCCCAAGCGAGGGATCGCGGAAAAAGAGGTCGCGGAATAAATATGCATACCAAAAAGACATACATAATCTCAAGTGGTCCGCGAGATTTTTGGTTTATCAATAGTGGTCCGCCAATTCTAAAAGGTTAAGAACCCCTGGTGTAGTATCAAGTGACACATTGAGTTGCTGATTTCAGTGGGAACGAGCTGCTAAAAGGCGCAAAAAAATGTTTTCATCTCTTCTGGTGTGCTGCCAAGAATCAACTTAACAAAGCCTGTAGTTATGAATGTCATTGTAAAACAATGATTCCCAAGCGAGGGATCGCGGAAAAAGAGGTCGGAATAAATATGCATACCAAAAAGGTCTACTTAAAGGAAATGAAATATACCTGCAAAAAGGGGCTTTTTACGTCTTTTTATTAACCTAGAACATTAATATCCTTTAGAAAATTGCCTGGAAACCAATGGGTTAATTTAAGAGTGATTACATAAAAGGTCAATTTTAAATATTTACTATGTGTGGGCCGGAAGCATGTAGAACAGTTTGGTTTGTCTGTGTGATGCCACTGAAAAAAGGGCACCCTAAAAAATTGGTTTGCTTTTGAAAAAGGTTGGAAACCACTTTGAAAAAATAGCTAATAGGAAAAATGAAAAAAACCACCGAGTTGAACTCTATTTCGCTCGAAGGCAGCAAAATTATTATTGATAGCACAGCATTTGACTTCAGAGAGGAAAACATCATAGACAAATGAGAGACGTATACCGATATATCTGCCCTCAGGCTAATAATACCTACCTGAACCAAATGAAACGGGGAGAGAAAATCATCGGTGTAGAAAAGGTGAGGAGGAGAAAGAGAAACAAGAGGAGGGGAGGAAAAGGAAGGAGGAGTAGAAAGAGGAGATGGAGAAGCTAAGACAAGGGGCGGTAAAAAAAGGAACGAGAGGAAGAAGAAGGGAAGGAGTTGAAAGAAGGAGGCAGAGAAAAAGGAGGAAGACGAGGAGCAGAAATACCAAGAGAGAGGGAAAAGAAGAATGAAGGAAAGGAGATGGATAAGTAGAAAAAGAGGAGAAAGGGGAGGAAAAGGAGAAGGAAGAAGAGGAGGAGGAGAAGGAGAAGGAAGAAGAGGAGGAGGAGAAGGAGAAGGAAGAAGAGGAGGAGGAGAAGGAAACATAAAAGGTCAATTTTAAATATTTACTATGTGTGGGCCGGAAGCATGTAGAACAGTTTGGTTTGTCAGTGTGATGCCACTGAAAAAAGGGCACCCTAAAAAATTGGTTTGTTTTTGAAAAAGGTTGGAAACCACTTTGAAAAAATAGCTAATAGGTAAAATGAAAAAAACCACCGAGTTGAACTCTATTCCGCTCGAAGGCAGCAAAATTATTGATAGCACAGCATTTGACTTCAGAGAGGAAAACATCATAGACAAATGAGAGACGTATACCGATATATCTGCCCTCAGGCTAATACCTACCTGAACCAAATGAAACGGGGAGATAAATAATCATCGGTGTAGAAAAGGTGAGGACTGTGAGGAGGAGAAAGAGAAACAAGAGGAGGGGAGGAAAAGGAAGGAGGAGTAGAAAGAGGAGATGGAGAAGACAAGACAAGGGGCGGTAAAAAAGGAACGAGAGGAAGAAGAAGGGAAGAAGTTGAAAGAAGGAGGAAGATGAGGAGCAGAAATACCAAGAGAGAGGGAAAAGAAGAATGAAGGAAAGGAGAAGGATAAGTAGAAAAAGAGGAGAAAGGGGAGGAAAAGGAGAAGGAAGAAGAGGAGGAGGAGAAGGAAGAAGAGGAGGAGGAGGAGAAGGAAGAAGAGGAGGAGAAGGAAGAAGAAGAGGAGGAGGAGAATCAGAAGGGACAATCACTAGAGGGAACTGTGGAAGAAGAGAAGAGGGATTTTTTTAGTTTATTGTGGGAACAAATAATAGCAATTCAAATGGAGCTCCGGGAAATTTTTCAAAACAGGGACGGGACGTAGGGAAAAAATAAAAAAATAGATACCTACCTGTCTACCTTCCTATTACCCCATCCTAATTGATTTGCTTTGAAATATTCTCTCTCTGCGAAGCCTGAAGGGAATTGATTAACTAGGATAAAAATAAATTAATAATAATGCTAATGCAGTAATGTATTTTATTTTGAAAAGTAAAAAAGATAATAATAATAATAATAATAATAATAATAATAATAATAAAAACTAGTGAAACGGCATGATGTGGCTGCAGGTAATTGACGGAAAAATAATAAACTGAAGCATTTTATTTAAAAAGGTCCTAGACAAAAAACAAATTTCAAGTAAAAATTAAAATAAAAAGCTTTGAAGTTTTTGATTGACATTCATTTAAAAAAAAGTGGGATTTTACAAAATCGGTTGCATATACCTATTACATATTGCTGAATAATGGAGTTATCAACATGATTTGTTAAATACTGCATATTTAACAACATGCTGCATTAGAAAAGCCAGTTTATCCAAAAGGGCCCAAGTTGGAGTTAGGCCTTCTTACATCAAAGCCTCCAATCGTCAATTGGAAACTTTTGAGGAACATTCTGGAGTAGAAATTAGATACATACATAGAAAACAAACTTTTTTCATATTGGTGCCCTGGGAGCAGAATTTTCTAGGTAGGAACATAATTATGTATTAACACGTGGTATGTAATTGTAATTGTATTTGGACCTTTATTTGTATTTTTTTTTTTTTTTATTATTATTATTTATTTTTATTTTTATTAATCATCTTTATCTTCCTCTCTTTGTTTCAGGAGCGGTTGGTGGAGATGGCGGAGATGACGAGGGAGATAAGGAGAAGGAGGAGGAGGCAGAGAGAGAACGATTGGAGGCCATCCGGGAGGCGGAAGAACGGAGGAAGGAGAAACACAGAAAGATGGAGGAGGAGAGAGAAAAAATGAGACAAGAAATCCGGGATAAGGTAAGAGAAGGGTTTTTATATGTTTATCTCGTTCTTATAATATAAGATTTATTCATTGTCTATTTATTTCCAATAGTAATACATAAATAAAACACCATCGACACTCCTCCCTGTCCATTTTTCAAGGGCTTGAGGATAGACATAATCTACATGGCCCTAGTCATTTTGTTATAAGAGTAGATCAAAATATATAAAATATAAAAGGTACATACATATATATTTATTTATTTATTGTCTATTTATTTCCAATAGTAATACATAGATGAAACCCCATCGACACTCCTCCCTGTCCGTAGCTTAAGTAAAAGCTAAAGAGAGTTTCAAATGAGGCTGACTCGACATGCATAACACAGTTCTAAGAACAACATGCATAAAACAGTTCAGTTAGGAGCAGAGTGTAAATTTTGTAGGAAAAAGCGATGGTCGCATCATGTAAACGCGGCTTGCAAGCTGACTGACTTATGTATCTGTGTGAATTTAGCAATGTTTTTGTGAGGTGTGTGAAGTTATTAATGTTTTTGTCAAGTATTATGTTAAGTTAGTAATGTTTTTGTGACCTGACTCGAACCACCAACCCACCCACAGATCCCAAATTTACCGCTCTAACCAGAACCAATACACTACTGACGTTAGTTTCAATGAAAGACCATTTTTTTAGTTCTTTCCCTCTTTCTTCTTCTCCTTCTTCTTCTTCTTCTTCTTCTTCTTCTTCTTCTTCTTCTTCTTCAGTTAGGAGCAGAGTGTAAATTTTGTAGGAAAAAGCGATGGTCGCATCATGTAAACGCGGCTTGCAAGCTGACTGACTTATGTATCTATGTAAATTTAGCAATGTTTTTGTGAGAGGTGTGAAGTTGTTAATGTTTTTGTCAAGTATTATGTTAAGTTAGTAATGTTTTTGTGACCTATGCGAAGTTAGCAAAACCCGAGTGCAAAATGTGGATTCTGCAGTGAAATAATATCGACATCAATTTGGAATTTATGTAGTCTTCTATTGGATGGTCTTATTCAATTTAAACCCAAAAAATAACCAACGAACCATAATGTCTCAAAGGAATACCTAGATATATTTTAAAATAAATTTTACTAGAAAGAAGGGAGAGAGAGAAGTGGGAAAACGAAGGAAATAGAACTTCTATTAAAATACGAATTAAATCTAAAGCTCCTACTTAAATATGGCAGTCACAAAAATAATGTCGCTTCCAATTTCTCAATTTTCTTTAATTTCCCTCTCCCATCCCTCCTTCCTTTTTATTCCCCCTTTCTCCCCCCTTTTTCTTTTCTCCCCCTCTCTTCCTTTCTATTTTAATTTCCCTTATTTCTCCTCTCCCTTTCTTTCCCCTCTCTTATTGAACTCCTCTCTTTCTAATCTTCTTTTCCTCCTCCTCTTCTTCTTTCTCTTTTATAATTTCTTCTTTTGGATTCCTTTCTCCTTCTCTCTCTCTCTCTCTCTCTCTCTCTCTTTCTTTCAACTTCGTCTGTTCTCCTCTTTCTCTCTCTCTCTCCCCCCATTTCTTCTTTATCTCGATGCTTCCCTTCTTTTTTGCCTCCCCTTATCTTTCTTTCCCTTTCTCCTCTGCTTTCCTTCCTCTCTCTTCCTTCTCCTCCTTTCTCTTTTATCTCATTTCTTCCTCCTCTTTCTCCTTCCATTTTCTCATCACTCCATTTCATCTTTTTCTTTCTCTTGTGAACTCATTTCATTTTCATAACTCGAATAATAATCTTCAAAAGTCCTTTCTTCTCTTTATCTCTTTTTTTTATTCAAATATTCCTATTATTTTTCCCTTCTTCTGATAAGGTTCTTCCTAATTTCCTCTTTCCCTTTTCCTTTTTCTATTCTCCTCCAACTTTTCCTCTTTCTGTTTCTCCTTTTTTTATCCTTCTACGGACCCTAATTGAAAAAACGGGGAAAAAAAGCAATTGAACTCAAGTGATCGGATTTTAGTATTTATGAAAATTACCTTTCGGTTTAAGAAGAGCTCTTCTACTTTCCTCCATTGAAATATCCTTCTCTCTCTCTCTCTCTCTCTCTCTCTCTCTCTCTTCAATTACCAGAATAATATCCTTCGTCCTGTACTTAATAAAATTGTATTTCAGCTTTTTCAGCACTCACCAAATTATTTCTTCTTCAGCCATTTTTTTTCTCGGAACTTTGAAAGTTTTAATCGCTTTGGGTAATTTACTTCGGTTGGTGTTGTTGGGAAATTTTCAATGGAGTTTTGTTTAGTGTTCTGAGAATTATCGATAACACGAATGAATACCTTTATATCGATTTCAATTTATCCGATTTGGTTTTGTGCTTTCTCAATGGAGGAGTTGCAAGTGGGATCTCTCTCTCTCTCTCTCTCTCTCTCTCTCTCTCTCTCTCTCTCTTCAATTACCAGAATAATATCCTTCGTCCTGTACTTAATAAAATCGTATTTCAGCTTTTTCAGCATTCACCAAATTATTTCTTCTTCAGCCATTTTTTTCTCGGAACTTTGAAAGTTTTAATCGCTTTGGGTAATTTACTTGGGTTGATGTTGATGTTATTGGGAAATTTTCAATGGAAGTTTTGCTTAGTGTTCCGAGAATTATCGATAACACGAATGAACACCTTTATATCAATTTCAATTTATCCGATTTGGTTTAGAAAAAGAAAAATTCCGTTGGTCCTCATTTTTCCTGCTCTATGACTTTGAAACATCACCCAAGTAAGCGCAACTGATCTATTGCTCCTTCAGTTTTTTCTCAAGAAGATATTTATCTTTTTGGCATCTTGTTTTGGTCTTCCTTTCGGTCATTTTGATCTTTCTTAATCTTATCTTGGTTGTTATTCCCCTCATTCAGTAAATATGTTTGTCTTGACTCTTGAACTATTTTGTAGGTTGGATAGATTTCTTTGTTGTTAATGATTATTTTTGTTCGGTCAGTAAGTATTTGATGTTGCTGTGATAATAGGTATTTTTTTTTCCTTGTTGAAATGTTTATAAATTCTTTCATGGTACCGTATGGGTGAAAGAACTCACATAACGAGAATCCTAGAGAAAATAAAAATATGACCTTTTCTAAAGAGGCCCCTGGGACTAAACAAAGATCTTTGCCAAGGATGTAAAATAGGTTGCAATGTACACCGACAGAAAAAAAAAGCGAAAAAAGGAAGAGAGGAGGGAAAAACGGAATAAAGGAAGAGAGGAGGGAAAAAAACACGCAGTATAAACTCAACAATAGCGAAGAAAAACATCAAAGAGGTAAACCATGCTATAAAAAGATGAGATAGTAGAAGGTACGAGTAATAGAGAGTGGAAAATAGAGGGAAAATATCACATAGTGGGGGGAAATAGGGGGGAAATATCACATAGTGGGGGGAAAAGTGTAACATAGTGGGAAAATTTCTATGGAAAATGGACTCTTGAACTATTTTGTAGGTTGGATAGATTTCTTTGTTGTTAATGATTATTGTTGTTCGGTCAGTAAGTATTTGATGTTGCTGTGATAATAGGTATTTTTTTTCCTTGTTGAAATGTTTATAAATTCTTTCATGGTACCGTTTGGGTGAAAGAACTCACATAACGAGAATCCTAAAGAAAATAAAAATATGACCTTTTCTAAAGAGGCCCCTGGGACTACACAAAGATCTTTGCCAAGGATGTAAAATAGGTTGCAATGTACACCGACAGAAAAAAAAGCGAAAAAAGGAAGAGAGGAGGGAAAAAACGGAATAAAGGAAGAGAGGAGGGAAAAAAAAGGAAGAGAGGAGGGAAAAAACGGAATAAAGGAAGAGAGGAGGGAAAAAAACACGCAGTATAAACTCAACAATAGCGAAGAAAAACATCAAAGAGGTAAACCATGCCATAAAAAGATGAGATAGTGGAAGGTACGAGTAATAGAGAGTGGAAAATAGAGGGAAAATATCACATAGTGGGGGGAAATATCACATAGTGGGGGAAAAAAAGGGGGGGAAGTGTAACATAGTGGGGACATTTCTATGGAGAATATTATTTCTAACTGAATACGAGAAACACTGTTATCTCGGCTTTGCTGAAACCAACATCAATGTACCATTAGAAACAGGCAAAAAACCCTTTTTCTTGCACTAGGAATATTTATCATGGTGATCATGGTAAGTAGTGAAGAAGAAGAAGAAAGAGGAAGGAGAGGAGGAAAAAAAAGGACAGAGAAGAAGAAAAGAAAGAAGGTGGAGAGGAAGGAGGAGGAGAAAAAGAAGAAGAAGAAGAAGGAGAAAACGAAAAAGATGACAAAGAAGATCCTGCTGGTTAAAATTATTTTCCCTTCAATTTCAGACATTTTTTCTTTCTTATCTTTTTCCTCTCCTTCCCCCTATTTTCCATTATGTAGTTTCTTCTCCTCTTTATTCTTCTCATCCATATTTTTTTTTCTTTATAATATTCTTTTTGTTCTGCACTTCCACCTCCATTTCCTTTACTTCGGTCTTTTTCCTTTTCTTCTTCTTTTCCTCCTCCTTCTTCTTCTCCTCTTTCTTCTTCTTGTAATACTTCATACTTTTCTTCTCTTTTTCTTTTCTCTTTATTAATACATTCGTCTTTTTGTTCGTATTCATTTCCTTTTTTCTACTCTTCTTCTCCTTCCCTTCCTTTTTTTTCTTTGCGAATTCTTATCTCATCTTTTCCTCTCACTGACTTTTCTCTCTTTCTTCTTCTTCTTCTTCTTCTTCTTCTTCTTCTTCTTCTTCTTCTTCTTCTTCTTCTCCTCCTCCATTGTTCATTTCCTCCTTGTTCTTTTCGTTCTTCCAACTTCGCCATCTTCAAAGTACCGGAAATCAGTCCCATTTCACATTATCATTTTCTGATCCATGATGGAGAGAGAGACAGACAAAGAGAGAGGGAAGGACGGGGAGAGTTAGAGAGAGAGGGAGAGAGAGAGAGAGAGAGAGAGCTTGTATCTGAAGTGCCTGCTCTGCTGCTGTACCATTATAATGTGAAACATATAACATGATATGCCTAATACATACCTACGCGAGAGAGAGAAAGAGAGAGAGGGAGGGGGGGGGAGAGAGAGAGAGAGAGAGAGAGAGAGAGAGAGAGAGAGAGAGAGAGAGAGAGAGTTAGAGAGGGAGAGAGCTTGTATCAGAAGTGCTCTGCTGCTGTACCAATATAATGTGAAACATATAACATGATATGCCTAATACATACCTACGTTCCTACGTATTACATGATATTATGTTTTGGGAATTTATGTAAATTTATTTCGCCGGAATTCTAAAACTTTTGAGTCAATTTCTTGTTATTGCTTTGTATTTGTTGCTATTGTATTTCATGTATTGTTTTGGGAATTTATGTAAATTTTCGCCGGAATTCTAAAACGTTTGAGTCAATTTCTTGTTATTGCTTTGTATTTGTTGCTATATTGTATTTCATCGAGTATACTGTGGGTATTGTTTTGAATGATAGGCCATTAGTTTCTCTATCAAATTCACAAAATGTGTTGAGAAATTCGAGGCCTAAGAGCTTAAATCACCACTTTAATTTCATTTACATTACAATTGTTTACAATAATTTTACTGTAGAAATGTACAATACAAATTTAATCTCTCTCTCTCTCTCCCTCAGTTATAATCTTCAGTATTTTTTGGTCGAATTTCTCTCTAATTCATTATTTTGTAGATTTTACATTTTGTCCTTCTATATCTCTTTCTCTACTGTTTTTACCTTATATTTCTGTCTCAATTAGTCTCTCTCTCTCTCTCTCTCCCTCTCTCTCTCTCTCTCTCTCTCTCTCTCTCTCTACTTGTATTCTATGTCTCTTTGTTTCTCTCACACCTCTGTTTTTGTCTCTCTCTCTCTCTCTTTTGCCCTTTTTTCTGTCATTCTCTCTCTTATTTTCTCACTTTTTTGTTCTTTTTCCATCAACAATGTTATTTAACAACGTTAATATTTGCTTTGTGACGCTTTCTCTTTGTTTCTGTCTTTTTGTCTCGCTGATGTGTATTTCTCTCTCTCTCTCTCTCTCTCTCTCTCTCTCTCTCTCTCTCTCTCTCTCTCTCTCTCTCTCTCTCCTATCCGTCTATTTTTTACAGACCTCTTTTTTTCACACTAGTCCATTTTTTTTTCTTTGTGATTTGATTTTTTCATGTTGGATGTATCTATCTACTCTTTTACAAAACCTGCTTATTTCAAGACATCACACGAAGAGGTTTGTTAGATATCAGAATAAGAAGAGGAGGAGAAAAAAGGAAAACAACAACAACAACAACAAAAAGAGGAGATGTAGGAAAAAGCCCAACATTATTTGTTAAAATAAAAAAGAAAGGAAAGTTGAGTGTTTATTGAAAACCCGTCAATGATTTTGTTCTTCCAAAGAAAGAAAACAAGGAGAAGGAGAAGAAAGAAGAAGAAGAAAACCCATGTCAAAATTAAAGCAAGAAAATAAGGAGCATGAAAAATATAAGGTGAAAAGAGAGAGAGAGAGAGAAAGAGGGAGAGAGAGAGAAAGGGAAAGAGAGGATGAAGGAGTATTGAAAAAGCTCTCCAGAAAAATATCCCTAATTTTCCCAACAGGGGAAGACTGGAAAGTAAATTGGCAGATCTAATCAAGCCAGGTTGATTGAAAACTTAATGATATTGGGGAGAAAAATAAGAAATAGGTGATGAAGAAGACGAAGAATAGAAAGAAGAGGAAGAAGAACTGAGAATAATAATAATAAGAAGAAGATCTAAGAAGAAAAATGGATAAGAGCAGATGGGCTTTGAAACAAGGTAAAAGAGAAGATAAAAGAAGAAGAATAATAACAAAAGGCAGAATTACGAGAATATGATGACAAAGAACACGAAGAATATGATAAAGAAGAACTAAGTTACTAAGAAGTGGAAGAGTAATCGTATAATGAAGAAGCCGCGGAGAATTATAATGGAAAAGAAGAAGAGACAAAGAGAGAAAGGAAAGAAATAGAGAGAATGGGAGACTAAAAAAAAAGCGAAAAGAATATTAGGGAGAGAGAGAAAGAAAATGAAAGGCGAGAGAGAGAGAGAGAGAGAGAGAGAAAGTGAGAAACAGAGAGAGAGAAAGGAAGATCAAGAGAAAAACTGGATAGAAAATGACATATATATAGGTACAGATAAACATTAAATTTTCCAGACAAAAAAGTATAATCCTACAATATTTAAATCCGCTAACTTATGTTATTTAGCTGCTATTAGGGCGCGTAACAAACCAATCTTATTATTCTGTGAAAGACAAAACTGGATAGAAAATGACATATATATAGGTACAGATAAACATTAAATTTTCCAGACAAAAAAGTATAATCCTACAATATTTAAATCCACTAACAAAAAATATAAATTCTCAATAAATGTCTGTAGGTAGGTACTATGTGGACATTATTATTCTCAAAAGTTTGTACAATACAAATTTAATCTCTCTCTCTCTCTCTCTCTCTCTCTCTCTCTCCCTCACTTATAATCTTCAGTCTTTTTTGGTTGAATTTCTCTCTAATTCATTATTTTGTAGATTTACATTTTGTCGTTCTATATCTCTTTCTCTACTGTTTTTACCTTATATTTCTGTCTCCATTACTCTCTCTCTCTCTACTTGTATTCTATGTCTCTTTGTTTCTCTCACACCTCTCTTTTTGTCTCTCTCTCTCTCTCTCTCTCTCTCTCTTTCTAATAACTAATAACTATTGCAAACTTTGTTGACAATATTATTAGAGGTAAATAAGGACTCGGTTAGCCGAAAAAATCCCTTAAAATTTGACCTAATTTGAATTTTCCCTTCTCTTTTTTTTTTTTTTTTTTTTTATTCTCAATGCAGTCAAACAGTCCTGAACATTAAAAAAGGGGGGAAAAATCTTTATAGATTTAAAAAACAGCTGTGATAGACTATTAACATTGAGTTTGTAGAGCAAAGAAAGAGAGAAAGGAAGAAAGAGAAACAGCGACGCTATTTGATGATAAAAAGATCAAGTACAAGTTCGAAACTAAGTTACATCATGGCAAAAACAAATCAAATCAAGGAGTACCTCAAGGATCATCAATTGGACCAATCCTCCTCAAAGGAATCAGCAAAAGTAATATCTACTGCCCTTGGTTGGTATTCGGACGGGTAAATTTCCCAATCTTGGAAGTTTGAGCTCCTGTCTTGGACAATCACCCAAACAACATTCATAAAAGTTTACAGGACATTCATCCAAGGTCAATCATCAATTGGACCAATCCTCCTCAAAGGAATCAGCAAAAGTAATATCTACTGCCCTTGGTTGGTATTCGGACGGGTAAATTTCCCATTCTTGGAAGTTTGAGCTCCTGTCTTGGACAATCACCCAAACAACATTCATAAAAGTTTACAGGACACTCATCTAAGGTCTCTTTTACATCTTCTCCTTTTTGTGTCTTTTCTGACACCCTTTTTCATTCGCATTTTGTTGTACTTTTTTCAATATTGTTTTTACATTCAAACATTTTCATCCAAGGTCATTCCGGGGGTCAAATTGACTCTAGTAGGGAGTCCTCTTTTACAAAGTGACTCCTTAGTAGAGTCACATTGATTCCTGATGACTCACTCACCAGCAAATGGTGACGTCACAACAGCAGATGACGTCATGGCATGTTTTGTTTAGTTTGAGATAATGGTCAAGTACGATATCATACATATTTCTAGACATGGTCTTCACTTAACTGGAGTGGATTATGGACTGTCCCCTATCTGATAGACGTTAAAAAACAAAAACATTTTCTCTCTTATTTGCACACTTCTTGAACAATTATTTACCCATCCCTCACCAACTCTCTTCCTTTCTCTTCTTTCGTCGTTTCTTTTTCTTCTTCATCTGTCTCTATATATTTCTTTGCTTTTTCATTTTGTTCCATTTACAAGCTGGTAATTATCATTTTTTTTTATTCCCTTAACTTCTTTTCCCCTGTCTAACAAAAATCTTCTTCTTTTTCATTCATTTTATTTCTATAATTATTTTTTAAGTGCAACCTTTCAGCTGTCCAACTTTTTTTTTCTATCTTTTTATTTCGTTTCTCTTTAATTACCCGTTCGTTTTTCACGCTCTCAGTCTTGTTTTTTAACGTCTATCAGATAGGGGACAGTCCATAATCCACTCCAGTCAAGTGAAGACCATGTCTAGAAATAGTCATGGCATATGTTTAACAGTGTCGTGTCGTCAGATTTTCAAAAAGGGGAAGCTATAAACCCATACAATATACCGATCCGCTGGTGGTCTTAAAATCCAGGTTGACGTGGTAAGTAGGGCTGATTAAAACCTAATACATATAGAGAGGAAGGAAGGCGATACTCCCCTAGTTTTCATGGAAAACACGTCACTATTGTTAGAATTAATATATGTAGGTTGTACAATATATCCTGGGAAAATACCAGCAGAAAAACAAACAAATGACAAAATTTTTCTTTTATTATTCCTAAATTATTACGTGTGTGTATGTAGAATTGTAGACGAGTAGGTATGCATGTCTACATAGGTACTTTGTTTTAATATTTTTTATTATTCTTATGAAACTTTTGTTAAAACATCTGCATTCTTTTCAGGTAAAATAACCTATGTATTTTTCTAAATATATACCTATTTTGTGTTTTCCACATATTTTTCTTATTGTTCTCATTCTCATCTTATTCAGGTTTTAGGAACTCATAATTTTCAACTCGTAAACACATTATAATCTTGTAAACAAACTTACAAATTTCTCCCGCTGAGAAAGAATCTGGCTTGAACATCACACGACTTTGCTTTAATCCTATTAATTTTTGTTCCGTTGTTAATAAATGATACTTTTTGTTGAGTTTAGGTGTGAGTTTGGGAGGATCTTCTCTAACTTTGTCAATACCTCTAACCTCAAAACGTGTTCTGAGTTTCGGCACTCCTGTCACTAAAAACTTATCGTCGTTGCATTCTCAGACGATTACATTACTTTCCTTATTATAGGACAAGGAAAGTAAAAGAAGACATTCCATGCTTCCAAATTTCTCGAAAGCAACTTTTTTTAGGTACCTACTTTCCGTTTTCCTCCTGAATGTTTTTCGTTTTTCTCTGTTTTTTTTCTTCACATTCCCTTCCCCCCTTTTTTAATGTAATATTTATATTATGGCATTTGCTGCTATGCTGTATGCCGTTGCGAGATTACACCTTCCGAATCCGCTGAGATTTTTCTCTTCTTCCAAGATGTTTTCTAAGAAAACAAAAACCGTTTCAGCCCGGAAGGGGGGGACGAATTTCATCACTTAAAGTAACAGTAAAAAAAAACGATGAAAAATAAGAAAAAATGTAAAAGAAAAGGTTGAAAAAATAATGGGATGTATCTGTCCGCATTTTGACTGCTTCATTCTGACCTTTTTCCTCGTGGTCCTCCAATAATGTACATAATTTCGAATAGGGGATGTTTCCACTATTTCGAATAGTGGATATCCCTTGTTTGTACCAATTGGCGCCCGAAGAGGGACACATGTTTACAAACTCTGATGATTATTGCTTTTATATGTGTATTTTTATCTTTTTATTGAGGGATTCATTTTATTTATTTCATTCTTCTTTTTAATTTTCTGGATTGACTTTTTTGTTCCTCCCCAATTGGAAAGCTCTGCAGTCGTTCTATTGTTTTAATGTTCTATCTATTCTATCTATTATGGGACTGGTTGCTCCTCTCCCAAGAGAGTATGAAATTAACACTGCGACCTCTGTAGATCTATTGTGACCAGTATTTTTTCCCCTGCCCAAGCTGCTATACCCTGGCCTTGATGGAACCTAGAAGTACCCTCACTGGTATATTTCAACCTCCCCAGTTTCTCTAAAATTAACCTGCAGCACCTCTAAAGAGTCCGCATACTCAGGTTTATTCCAGAGAAAAGCTGTGAGTCCATATACTATCCCATTAAGAGGAAACCAAGAGGTGTCATCAAGGCCAGAGAGCTAGCTAAGGGCCCCTAAATTGTAGGGGTCAGATGAGGGATATTCAGGTACATAATTATGTCGTTGTACCCTACTTCCTGAGACGGACTTGACCATAGTCCCATTCAGGTACCCTCAAATAAAAAAAAACAATTAAAAATAATAATTTAATAAAAATAAAATACTTAAAATAGGTCGATAAAGGTATAGATAGATACATGCAAGGAAATTTAAGGTGTTGATTTTTGTAAAATTGATAAAAACATTACATTTAGCAGAAACTGACAAAATATTGTTCTAGATCGTAAAAGAGCAAAATGGATCTTAAGAAGCTGTCAATATTAGGACAGAAGACTTCAAGAAAAGTCGAAAAAACCGTGGAAAAACACTAGAACGATGAACGCGAATAAATAAGATAAACAAAAGCCGAAATTAATTAGTCGAAAAAAAAAGAGCAAAATAAACACACCCAAAAAATACTAAAAGCATAATACTGAAAGGAAAAAAGTGAAGTGGGGGGAAAGATAATACAAAAATTTAGAAGAAAAATAATAATAACAGAGGACGGAGGAGGAGGAGAAGAAGAAGGATAAGTAGTAGAAGAATAAGAAAACCAAGAGCTCCAAACAAAAGATGGTGATGAAGACAGAATAACAAGAGAACCAAGAGAAGTAGAAAATACACAAACCTTGAAGAACGAAAGAGGAAAGAGGACTAGATGTGGGGAATAAAAATAAAGATGTTAAGCTACTTAAAGGATAAAAAGATAAAAATGAAAATACTAGATCGAGCAAGAGAGGCAGCAGGGACCCTAATTGAAAAAAACGGAAAAAAAAAGCAATTGAACTCAAGTGATCGGATTTTAGTATTTATGAAAATTACCTTTCGGTTTAAGAGATTTGGTTTTGTGCTTTCTCAATTGCTTCTTCAGTTTTTTCTCAAGAAGATATTTATCTTTTTGGCATCTTGTTTTGGTCTTCCTTTTGGTCATTTTGATCTTTCTTATCTTGGTTATTATTTCCCTCATTCAGTAAATATGTTTGTCTTGACTCTTGAACTATTTTGTAGGTTGGATAGATTTCTTTGTTGTTAATGATTATTGTTGTTCGGTCAGTAAGTATTTGATGTTGCTGTGCCAATATTTTTTTTCCTTGTTGAAATGTTTATAAATTCATTCATGGTGCCGTTTGGGTGAAAGAACTCACATAACGAGAATCCTAAAGAAAATAAAAATATGACCTTTTCTAAAGAGGCCCCTGGGACTAAACAAAGATCTTTGCCAAGGATGTAAAATAGGTTGCAATGTACACCGACAGAAAAAAAAAGCGAAAAAAGGAAGAGAGGAGGGGAAAAACGGAATAAAGGAAGAGAGGAGGGAAAAAGAACACGCAGTATAAACTCAACAAAAGCGAAGAAAAACATCAAAGAGGTAAACCATGCTATAAAAAGATGAGATAGTGGAAGGTACGAGTAATAGAGAGTGGAAAATAGAGGGAAAATATCACATAGTGGGGGGAAATAGAGGGAAAATATCACATAGTGGGGGAAAAAAGGGGGGGAAGTGTAACATAGTGGGAAAATTTCTATGGAGAATATTTCTAACTGAATACGAGAAACACGAACACTGTTATCTCGGCTTTGCTGAAACCAACATCAATGTACCATTAGAAACAGGCAAAAAACCCTTTTTCTTGTACTAGGAATAATAATTATCATGGTAAGTAGTGAAGAAGAAGAAAGAGGAAGGAGAGGAGGAAAAAAAAGAGGACAGAGAAGAAGAAAAGAAAGAAAAAGGTGGAGAGGAAGGAGGAGGAGGGTTTCTTTGAACAAGATTCAGGACGTAAGCAGTAGCATCTTGCGACTTGCTACTTGCGACGTGTTACCTCAGTGCGAAACGCGCCTAACACTCTATCTCTAACTTTCTCTTCTGTTCCCAGTACAACATCAAGAAGAAGGAGGAGATCCAAGAGCCGGAACCTGTAGAACCTGAGAACCCTCTGATGAGGAAGAAGAAGACGCCTGAGGAATTGGCGCGAGAAGCCGAGGAAGCCGACCAGGACGAATTTACAAGTGAGTAGCGCGACTATAAACTGAGTAGCGCGACTAGACAGTGAGTAGCGCGACTATAGAAAAAGAATAGCTCAGCTAAGAAGTGAGCGCGTATAGGATGAGATAAGCCACTAAATTGGATACTGTTTGGTTAGCCGGGGCTTTTTTATTTCAATATCAAAATATCTACCTACATATTTCTAGATTCGGATAGCCCGGGCCTCAATTGTGTCAATAGGAAGTGAATATAGTGTCTACCGAGTCGAATTAGCAAGTGAGTAGCGCAACTAGGAACTAGGTAGCGCGACTAGGAAGTGGATAGCGCGACTAGAAAATGAGTAGCGCGACTGGAAGATGAGTCTAGCAAGTATTCAGGGAAGAAGAGTCACGCAAGTATTTATCTAGGGACATTTTTCCGAGCCGCCATTTTTAGCCGTTTAATACTTAGGGGATTTCAAATCAGGCAACATCATACATTTAGGGTTAGTATTAATAATAACTAATTAACTAATAACTATTGCAAACTTTGTTGACAATATTATTAGAGGTAAATAAGGACTCGGTTAGCCGAAAAAATCCCTTAAAATTTGACTTAATTTGAATTTTCCCTTCTCCTCTCTCTCTTTCCTCTTGTTCTTTCCTTCCTTCTTCCTTTTCTTGTTTTCTTTTCGTCTTGCTCTCTTTGATTCTTCCTTTCCTATATTTCTTCTCTCTTTTACATCTTCTCCTTTTTGTGTCTTTTCTGACACCCTTTTTCATTCGCATTTTGTTGTACTTTTTTCAATATTGTTTTTACATTTAAACATTTTCTCTCTTTTTTTGCACACTTCTTGAACAAACATGGCTTTTCTTTCCACAAGGGGCGGATTTTTTTTTTTTTTTTTATCTCAATGCAGTCAAACAGTTCTGAACATTAAAAAAAGGGAAAAAAAATCTTTATAGATTTAAAAAACAGCTGTGATAGACTATCAACATTGAGTTTGTAGAGCAAAGAAAGAGAGAAAGAGAAACAGCGACGCTATTTGATGATAAAAAGACCAAGTAGTCGTCGTTTTCTTTTTCTTCTTCATCTGTCTCTATATATTTCTTTGCTTTTTCATTTTGTTCCATTTACAAGCTGGTAATTATCATTTGATTCCGTTAACTTCTTTTCCCCTGTCTAACAAAAAATCTTCTTCTTTTTCATTCATTTTATTTCTATAATTATTTTTTAAGTGCAACCTTTCAGCTGTCCAACTTTTTTTTCTATCTTTTTATTTCGTTTCTCTTTAATTACCCGTTCGTTTTTCACGCTCTCTTTTTCAACTTTTGTTTTCTTTTCAACCTTGTCTATCTATTTCGTTATTTTCTCTCGTGTCTGTTCTTTTTTCATGTATTTTTTTCTTAGTCTTCTTCTTTTTCTTCTTCTTTTTATTTCCATCCCTTCACTTCTCCTTTTCACCTTGTTTATATTTTCGTCTATGTTCTGTCTAACAAAAATCTTCTTCTTTTTCATTCATTTTATTTCTATAATTATTTTTTAAGTGCAACCTTTCAGCTGTCCAACTTTTTTTTTCTATCTTTTTATTTCGTTTCTCTTTAATTACCCGTTCGTTTTTCACGCTCTCATTTTCAACTTTTGTTTTCTTTTCAACCTTGTCTATCTATTTCGTTATTTTTTCTCGTGTCTGTTCTTTTTTCATGTATTTTTTTCTTATTCTTCTTAGTCTTCTTCTTTTTCTTTCTTTTTCTTTTAATTTCCATCCCTTCACTTCTCCTTTTCACCTTGTTTATATTTTCGTCTATGTTATCCATACTTTCATCTGTTTCCCCTCTATCTTTATTCACACTTTTTCTTCTAACAGCACTTTTATCAATTAGGTTAAATAATAATTTATTATATTTTCTATTTCCAACACAGTTTCTAACACTTCTTTCATTCTCTCTTTCAGCTCTGTTTATCTCTTCTTGCACTTGAAAAAAGTAATTAATTTTACTGGGTTCGATTCCTGGTGCTTTTTTGGACTTTCTGTATCAACTTTGGGATATCCTTAGTCTCGTGAGAATAACAGTTCTATTATTTTATTGATTAGCTCTTCGAGGACCCCTTTGAAAATAGAAACTTACATACATTTCACGGAACCCTTTTAACACAACTTCTGCTATATCTTCAATTGTTTTGTCTATATTTTCTACTCTACCCTCTAATACAGATTTTATGTATTCTTTTATTTTCACGCTATCTCTCTTTCGGACTCTGTCTAAATCTGTGTCTGTCTATTTTTCTCTTCTGTCTTCTTTAACTCTTTTCTACTCTACCCTCTAATACAGATTTTATGTATTCTTTTATTTTCACGCTATCTCTCTTTCGGACTCTGTCTAAATCTGTGTCTGCCTATTTTTCTCTTCTGTCTTCTTTAACTTTTTTCTTCTTCGCCTCTCTCTTTTCTGTTCTTTTCCAGAATTCAAGAACACGATCGAAACTCAAATTACCGAGGTCAAAACTCAGATCGAAAACAATTGCTCCATGCAATAGACCCTCTCCCCCCACGATATTAGATACCCACCCACCCACCACTAAATTTTAAAACTTTAGACAATAATACACCCCCAACAGCTATAAAACTTCTCTAATCTCTTCACACACGGATGGAAAAGTAATTGTGAACAATATTGCATTTCGCTATAGTGTTATTTTGATTTAGTTGTTTGTCAATATATCCTCTCGTATTGCATTTGAGAGGAAAGTTAGTCCCAAGCTATTTGCAGTAAAAATTAGATTATTTTGTTTTGAAGCAATAAATAAAATTAGTTCTCTTTTTTCAAAACGGATTGAATTACAACTTTGCAGTAAAAATTAGATTATTTTGTTTTGAAGCAATAAATAAAATTAGTTCTCTTTTTTCAAAACGGATTGAATTACAACTTTTTTTCATGTTTGGGATACCCCCATTTTGTATTTTTCATCAAACCATGCATATCGTTTACACTTTTTTCCGTTTTATTTGAAAAGAGTTGTATTTTAATTTTGATTTATTAGACTGGTAGTTTGTTTTCAAAACAACTGTACATACATAACACATTATTTAGAGTTTTTTTTTCTAAACTTTAGTTTCTCAGTTTGAAATTAGTTGCCATTAGTTGAAAATAGATTGTTGGCAAACTGTAAAATATTTTAAAGTAATTATGTCTCTTGGTGATAAAAGTTTCTAATGGTCGCTTGTGTTTGGAGGGTTTGGTAATTTTATTTTAGACTGTACTCATGGCATTTTTTTTTTTTCTTTTGTTTTCTAGCTTCATCACATTAATTCTTTGTCGAATAATTTGTGATTAGTGGAGGGTCATTAAAAAATTTATGTAGATTTTTTTCGATTGAAATACCTTTTTTATATTACCGCAAAGAATACATAAACTTGGAAAATGATACATCTATAAAACAACTTTCAAATTAGAAACTCTAGTCAGATATTACCTACATTTTTTTAACTTCACTTGATAAATTTCAAAATACTAATTCACAATTTCTAACATAGCCTCTCTTGTCTCCATTTCCACAGGGTTTAGGAACACAATGGAAAATCAACTGAACGAACTGAAAACTCAAATAGAAAGCCGGTGTAGCGTCCAATGAATTCGGCCTCCATGGTCTTGGAGTAAATCCGACCAGAAGTAATCTCCGGCAACGTCGCAATCAACAAGAAATCTGGCAACATGGCAAGAAAACAACGATCCGATTTGTGTATTTCCTTTCATTCCTTCTGTCACAGTATGCAAAAAAATATTTAATTGTTGATTATTTTTAAAATAATTGTTATTAAATATTTATATATTTCTGTATTATTATACATTTTAATTAAATGTCAGTGAGTGTTTTAATAAGCTCTTTTTTATTATTAAATAAATATATAATAAATGAATGTACTCAGTTTTATTTAGTTGTTATATTTTCCTCAAATAATCGTTTTGATAGTGTTATGCAAAACCAAATGAATATCTTTTTGGGGCAAACTAATGGTGGCAGTTGGCTCTCTGATTTTGATATTTTTTTTTACTTTTTGACCTATTTTCAAGGGGGGAAAATAGAACCAATCTGAATGTCTAATGCTTCAAATAATTTCTCCTGCAGTTTCCAACACTACTATCAGCAGTCTGGATTCAACTTGGGAAGTTATTTGGACTCACCTGAAAGGTTAAACAGTTTGATGTGCAAAAACTTCATCAGAAGATATTATGATGATGTGCCTAACCAACTAGATCCCAAAAATAATATCTGCAGAATATAACAAAAACAGTATAACGCTTTCGCTGAAACAGCTTCCAGTTTTTCTGACATAAAACGTCTAGATTCTCTCACAAATTCCAAAAAGGTTGTCAAAGTCAGAAAAAAAATCAAACTGCCTGATGCCCCAAATATTTTAGCTCCCTGAGGACAATATATTATTTCATTGGCCAATAGTGGTGGGGTATACACAGTGGAGAATTTTCTAACGATGAAATTTTTTATGCTATAAAGTATAATGGAAAGTAAAAGTACTCCATTAAACAGTACCTAAATTAATAAAGCATAAAAACAAGAACTTAAATAGATCATATATCACTAATAAATCCACGCAGAACATACGAGTCTCATTAAAAAATAGAATTGTAACATCTTAAAATGCTCGCTTAAGAATTTCAAGAATTTGTTTGAACACCGATTCAGAAGTGATGTACACATTCTAAATAATTTTATCAATATGATGCCTCACACAGAGTGTAAAAATTATTACTAATAGATTTAAGTAATTAATTACTTACTTTATCATGGACCGGACAGAGACACTCATCGCCGAAAGCAAAGAAGAGGTAAACAGCAGCGGAAGAAGATACAACAGGTATACCAACATGTCCATTGTCCACATTCTAAATACAAACTGTAGCTTTAATATAGGCTTTTTCTTCGCATTAGCTCACTAGATTCTGAAATATTGTTTCTGACATATTAGAAAATATGTAGATTAGGCACAAAATGAACTCAATTTTGGTCCAAACCTAGGTCAAAACTCAAAATACAACATTGTAGCCGAAAATCCACTGTGACCAAACGCTGGCTGTAGTCTTTCTTGTTTTTTTGGTGTCACATTTTAGGTGTAAAAATTATGTTAAATTTTATTTTATTATTTAGACAATCTAGAAAAAAATATAATATTAGCGAACAAGAAATAACTTTGTGAGGTTATCCTGCAAATATTTTTCATTGGATATTTTCCTCCCTGAAAATTAATTAAAATTAAATTTATAAAATTTGATTTGAATTATTTCACCAAACTTTTTCAAAAGTTATTAAAAAACCTTCAACATGTGTGGTTTACTTTCACTTGTTCATATTTTGTTTCATTCTGAACCTTTTGAAAACCTCATTCAAACCTTATTCACCTTTTGAAATTCAGTTATATCTACATAACAAAAATATTCTTCTTAAAAATGATTGATATTACAAACATCCGAAAACCTCATTCAAACCTTATTCACCTTTTGAAATTCAGTTATATCTACATAACAAAAATATTCTTCTTAAAAATGATTGATATTACATCCTAGCATGTTTTTCGTTCAGATACGCTTTTCTTTGAAACGTAATAAACCAAATAAATTTATGATAAAATAAATGGGAATTGAGAAACGTACGGTAAATATCAAATGTAGAATACATTATGGCAAACCAACACGAGAACGTAAAAAAATAATATCCATACAAATATAACATGTCGATAGCATTATGTGTTTGGAAAGTACCTAATATGGAAGTAAGTATGAAATTCAAAAGAAAATGGAGAACACACTTACCAACACAGAGAACCATGAGGTAAAAAAGGTGAAGAAGATAGAAAAAAAAAAACTAAATAATAGATTAAACAAACAAATGAAAAGATAATAAATAAATATTAAATTAAAATAAATCGTTTCAGTTCAACAACAAATATGATATCACCAGCTTGAAAATTACATAATTTTCCAGGGAGGAAAACATCAAAAGAAAAGTAATTTATTATTAAATTTCTGTTTTAAATAGATTTGTAATAATTGACTTAAAAGTTTCATTTCGAAACTGGCAATTATCTTGACATTTTTGTTTTTTAATAGATAGTTTAGAGCAGTGGTTTTCAACTCGGGGGAGCAAGCCCATAAGGATTTGAGATTCACTGCTAGTATATAAAAATAATAACATTATTGCTGCTGATGTATTAAATTTCTGTTTTAAATAGATTTGTAATAATTGACTTAAAAGTTTCATTTCGAAACTGGCAAATATCTTGACATTTTTGTTTTTAATAGATAGTTTAGAGCAGTGGTTTTCAACTCGGGGGAGCAAGCCCACAAGGATTTGAGATTCACTGCTAGTATATAAAAATAATAACATTATTGCTGCTGATTTAAATATTGCTACTGAAGCTGCTCGCTTAAGCTAATAAGCTTTGCTGTAAAAATAAATTAATGGTTATAAAAATGGACGAAAATAAAAATACAACGTTCGAAACATTTCCAATTTCATATTTGGGTACCAAAAGATATCAATAAAGAGTGAATTTAATGTACTAATCTACTAATAAAGAATAAACAAATTATTTGCATTACCAAAATAATAATTATTATAAATGGTTAATTGGTTAATGTTATTGGTAAATGGTAAAATACTGAAGCTGCTCGCTTAAGCTAATAAGCTTTGCTGTAAAAATAAATTAATGGTTATAAAAATGGACGAAAATAAAAATACAACGATCGAAACATTTCCAATTTCATATTTGGGTACCAAAAGATATCAATAAAGAGTTAATTTAATGTGCTAATCTACTAATAAAGAATAAACAAATTATTTGCATTACCAAAATAATAATTATTATAAATGGTTAATTGGTTAATAAGTTTTATTGAAGGGCGTTTAAAATTATTCTTTAGCATCATGTTATTATTTTTTCTTCAATGAAGTAGAATACTAGATAGGTATAATAATAATGATATTTACCGTATATTTGTTCTTTATAAAAGAAACAATAATCGGTAACTAACTTTTTTCTGTTCTATTATTAAGATACAAAAAATGTAAAAACCATATATCATATGCTCAATAGTTAAAAACCCTTAACGTATAGTTTTTCAAAATATTCACAACCGTTTTAGGTAGGTACAGTCCACATTTTCAATAAAAATGAGGAAGAAGAAGACGCCTGAGGAATTGGCGCGAGAAGCCGAGGAAGCCGACCAGGACGAATTTACAAGTGAGTAGCGCGACTATAGAAAAAGAATAGCTCAGCTAAGAAGTGAGCGCGAATAGGATGAGATAAGCCATGGATACTGTTTGGTTAGCCGGGGCTTTTTTATTTCAATATCAAAATATCTACCTATTTCTAGATTCGGATAGCCCGGGCCTCAATTGTGTCAATAGGAAGTAATAATAATAAGGTTTATTTAGTTTCTTCATATATCTCATCGTGTTCCTATAAGTATATGTAAATACTTAAATACTTTGTAAGTGAATATAGGGTCTACCGAGTCGAATTAGCAAGTGAGTAGCGCAACTAGGAACTAGATAGCGCGACTAGGAAGTGGATAGCGCAACTAGAAAATGAGTAGCGCGACTGGAAGATGAGTCTTGCAAGTATTCAGGGAAGAAGAGTCACGCAAATTTTTACACACATTCCAATAATGAAATAATAATAATAAAAATGTCATTCCTTTATTTTAAAAGGGTTTCATCCGGCCCGAACGACCTTACCATAATAAGTGTTAGAGCGCTTAATCGAAAAAAAAGGTTACACTATCGAAATTCAAATTGACACAATTTAGCTCTTTTCTGAATCATCTATCAATCTATCATAGTTATTTTATAATCTGCTTGAGGTGCCTGAATATTTTTTGTCCTCAAAGTACATTTAAATGTTAAATGTGCACAGTTTGTCAAGATGATTGGGTCAAAGGCGGTAGGTCTTTTCATCAGAATTATAATGATTAGAATTCCAAGAGTTAGAATTATTTTATAATCACCCCCCAATGTAGGAACCTCGTTTGGTGTAAAATTAAACTAACCTTTTATTTTTCACCAGTTTTTAAATATAAATAGATACTCCAAAGAATCGATAAGCTTTACAGTAATATTAGAATGTCACACAAACTTCCTTGAAGTACTGCATATTACAAAAATGTAGACAACATTGTTTTTAAAGCAACAGAAAACTGTTGAATCTTTCACTGTGCTTTCAGTCTTTCAAAAGGAACGTTGTTCGTTGTTTTTAGTTGATTTTTGTTTCTAGAAATAGTTGTTTAATGATTTTTACACACATTCCAATAATGAAATAATAATAATAAAAATGTCATTCCTTTATTTTAAAAGGGTTTCATCCGGCCCGAACGACCTTGCCATAATAAGTGTTAGAGCGCTTAATCGAAAAAAAAAGGTTTCACTATCGAAATTCAAATTGACAGAATTTAGCTCTTTTCTGAATCATCTATCAATCTATCATAGTTATTTTATAATCTGTTTGAGGTACCTGAATATTTTTTGTCCTCAAAGTACATTAAAATGTTAAATGTGCACAGTTTGTCAAGATGATTGGGTCAAAGGCGGTAGGTCTTTTCATCAGAATTATAATGATTAGAATTCCAAGAGTTAGAATTATTTTATAATAACCCCCCAATATAGGAACCTCGTTTGGTGTAAAATTAAACTAACCTTTTATTTTTCACCAGTTTTTAAATATAAATAGATACTCCAAAGAATCGATAAGCTTTACAGTAATATTAGAATGTCACACAAACTTCCTTGAAGTACTGCATATTACAAATGTAGACAACATTGTTTTTAAAACAACAATGTTTACAAAACAACAGAAAACTGTTGAATCTTTCACTGTGCTTTCAGACTTTCAAAAGGAACGTTGTTCGTTGTTTTTAGTTGATTTTTGTTTCTAGAAATAGTTGTTTAATGGGATACTCAAAAGAATCGATAAGCTTTACAGTAATATTAGAATGTCACACAAACTTCCTTGAAGTACTGCATATTACAAATGTAGACAAGATTGTTTTTAAAACAACAATGTTTACAAAACAACAGAAAACTGTTGAATCTTTCACTGTGCTTTCAGACTTTCAAAAGGAACGTTGTTCGTTGTTTTTAGTTGATTTTTGTTTCTAGAAATAGTTGTTTAATGATTATCAATTTCTTTCAAATACGCCCTAGCTCAGGCTTTTACTATAGGTGGTGTGTTTTCAAAATTTTGCGCTAAATTTTCTTCTAATGGACAATTGCACAATGAAATATTGTTTCTTGAAATAAGTGCACATCCAGTTTAAAGATTGTCCGGCTCAAGTTATCAAATAACTTTGTGAAAGCTTAGAGATTTTATTTCATGATTTTGTTCATAAACTCATAAAAATACTAAAATTCACAACCTTCTTTTCTATTAGAAATTTAGCCCCTAAGTTCGTAAATTAAAATGTAGATATTTTCACGCATTTCTTTAATTTTTGTTTTTTTAACATAAAATATTATTATGAAATAGTGTCAAAATAATTGTGATAAATTTAATACAAGAAGAAAAAATAAAATACACTCTATTTTATTTCGTTCGAAAATATTAAATCCTTCTCTAATAATTTTATCATGTAGATATTATATCGTGGATGTTGTTTGTCTTTTCTTCAAAAAAGTATAAATATGTACACGCAACCTTCTTTTCTATTAGAAATTTAGCCCCTAAGTTCGTAAATTAAAATGTAGATATTTTCACGCATTTCTTTAATTTTTGTTTTTTAACATAAAATATTATTATGAAATAGTGTCAAAATAATTGTGATAAATTTAATACAAGAAGAAAAAATAAAATACACTCTATTTTATTTCGTTCGAAAATATTAAATCCTTCTCTAATAATTTTATCATGTAGATATTATATCGTGGATGTTGTTTGTCTTTTCTTCAAAAAAGTCTAAATATGTACACGTTTCATTTCATTTTAGTGAAAACAAAATAATCTTCAATCGTAGTTCAGAATCAAGTAAGTTCACACTAAAAATAAATAAATAAATAAAATATTGATAGGTAGGTATTTCTCTGAAAATGATCTGCAATATGATTGAAATCCGTTGGGATTGTGTCAATAATAATCCCAAACTTCTTTTTTTTTTTTTTTTTTTTTTTTTAAAACATTTAAAAAATGTTCCCTTATGTTAACTAATCAGATTTTTTGTTCTTTTATTAACTACATGGTTCTAATACTAACTTTTTCCTGATTTTCCTTTTCTCATTTATTATTTTGTTGACCCAACATATAAACATCAACTAATTTCTCTTATTTGTCAGACTAGAATCAACAATTTAAAATATCAAATGAAATATTTCGAGACTTTTCTACAATATCAACAATGAATTGACTTCTAATCGTAACCTTTTTTCAACTTTCAAATAAACATGATTATTTTAGTCGACATTTTATTTACCAGAGCCTTTGATACTAGAACATGATTTGTCCTAATTCATTTATTTTGCTTGCAATCCTATGTTGTTGCGTTTACAGAAGAGTAGTCATCGATTTCAGATAATTTTTCATGAGTTCTATGAAGTTATTTGTAAATTAAATCAACACATCTATTTTTACTTTTTGTAGTCTCAGATTAATCAATTATTATTTCTGCTGTATACTTTATTTACTCAAAGAATTACTTAGTTTTTTTTTAATATTATTAAAAAGGAAAATAAAACCAGTTGTGCTTTCACTCTTCAGTAGATGCTATCTTAATAGCTTCATCTTTCTCTTCTTCAAATGAATTTTCATTTTATTTCAACACCCAATAAATGAAAAACAAAGGTAGGCAAAATTGTAGTTAGATTAGATAGAGCCAAGGGCGGATTAAAAAAGAAACAAATCAATTTGTAATGTCATAATATTATTAGGTATACAATACAAGAATTGGCGATTTCCATACAACCTCTAGATACATAGATCTGTCGTTGTGATGGAGAAAATGTCTTTGGTATTTTGCTTTAATATTCGAGTGTTTTGAACTTTTTGTCAAAACTAATGTGCTTTTGAATAATTTTATTAAAGCTAATAAAATTAAAACAGCTAATTTTCATATCTAATATCGAACATGTGAAGGCTATAATCATTTTGTAAGCTTGAGATATTTGTAGGCAATATGGTTATATAATTTACTAATTTGGTTATATGTAAATGAAATTTATAATAATATGTATATCTATAAGTAGGATTGTTGATTGTTGCATGTATGTTTTTTTTTTCCATTTGGTCTTCAAAAGTGTCCTGTTTAGGCTAATTTAGTCACTTTCTTTAATGATGCAACATTTATAAATTTTCTTTCTTATCATATTCATTTTCTGCTTCTCCAATTACTCTTGCTTCTTCTTTTATTTTAATTCTTCCTATTAAATAGGTAGGTACTTATCTACATGATTAAATCTTTTTTATAAAATTTAAATTTATAATTGATTTTAAATTTTCGTTAATTTTTTTCTTTCTACATTGAAATATGATTCTATGGGTGAAAATGGTATCTGCATAATATGCATTACATATGGCCGCTGTTGACTTTTAATTTATGAAACGCTTTGTAGAAAAGAATTGCTCATATTATTTTGTAAAGGATCCAAAATCAAGAACTGTTTGGGAAATTTTACTAGCTGGATTGGTGCATTAACAAATAAAATAAGTCTTTAGAGAACAAATAAGTCTTTATGAATGGGGTTGTTTTGTCTTTATTATATTCAAAGAAGGTCAGTTTTGTTATTAAAATCTTCAATAAAGTTCATTGAAGGTTTTGAAATAAATGACTTTTATAATGATCTTATATAATTTTTGGTCTAACGTAAGATACATTCCGTTATCACAATACTTACGCATCTTTAGAGATAACCAGTTTAGAAATGTAGTTTTGACTCTTACAGTTGTCTGGACAGTCACAGTAGATACCCACCTCATTATGCCTTAGCTCAGATTTAGCCTGACGAGGTCTTTCAGGCAGAAAATTATTGAAGTAATCTGGAAGACCAAAACAACATAAACTTGGTCAAAAAAGTTCATTGGGGCCAAGTGGATTGGAACACATCACACGTCTCAGGCACACTCCATTTTTCAAGGGTCTAGGTTTACAATTTAGCGATGAAAATTTGTAATCATAATGAAACAGTGAAGTAAGTCAAAAAGTAAGTCGCTTTTGAGGAAGAAAAAGACATATCAATTTTGTTCATACTTTCCCTTACATACCTAGGTAATTAGGTACCTTCTAAGTAAAATCATGGGCAATAGGTAGGTAAATAAAGACATATTAATAAAACTTACCACGATGTTTTGCTAGACATAACATCCCCTCTACATTGCAAGCCGGTAGATGTTCTTTTTCTGCAAAAAGGAAAAAAAAAAAAAATAGGTAGATTTTCCCCCTCAAAAGGTTTGATGGATTGAAGTTTAGCCACAGAAGTCTTATCTGTCTTATCGTCGAGAAATCGAAGAGAGAAGGACAGGAAAGGAGAAAGCCAGCCGTTCCGAGAACGAACCCTATCTTTTTGGGATAAAGTTCTCCAGGGGCGGGAATTGAACTGGCGAGCTATTCTTTTTTTTTTTCTAAAGAGTCTCTTCGATTTCGGGACGATAAGACCATAGCAGTTACAGTTCCCTCTGTCAAACCTCTTAAAAAAAAAAAAACTCTGTGTATGCAATCTGCTTTGCATAAAACAAAAAATAATTAAGGAAGAAAAAGACATATTTCATAGTTAGGTTAGAATAGAATATGTACCTTGTTTATCCTGAATGAAATGAAAAAGTCCCTTTACTCCCGCAGTCTAAACAAGGTGTATAAAGCGGGATAAATGATTCGAGTCAGTAGAATTAATTAATATACCTATGGCAGTCTGGCAGTAGAATTATACCTACGTAAATATGTGAAAAGTTGAAATAGCCATTAGCCAGCCTAGCACAAAAATTGTAAACCTGCTGCCCATTCTATTAACCGTTCCATCTCTAGGCAATTCACCCCCCAGTGTGGACTCCGTCATTGATTTCTTGAACAAATTGGACTTGGACCTATTAAACCGTATACATATATGTATAATATAACGTGGACTAAGGGGCGAACGACCTACTAAAGGGTTAAAGCGCCTAATTAGACAAAAAAAAAGTTGTAATAAAAAAGCTCTGCTTTATCACAAATAATTTAAAATTTGAGATTAGATTTTTAGTGGATCAAATTTGACTTACGTCGTGGAGTGGTGAAATTGTTTATGCTTGTTTCTGCACAGCATGCTTCTAGCTTCTCTTATTATTTTTTTTTTTCTTTTAAAGATGAGTGTTCCACCGCCGTTTTTATTTCGTAGCAATGGAACAACTGCTACATTAGACGCTTGTGGCCTGTGTCGTAGCATGCCCATCCCGTAGTATGCCTCTCATCAGTCATCAGATGGGCGAGAAGAGACACAATACTTCCCATTTAGGTGCTGTGAGTCAACACGAGAACACCAGAAAGTAACCCGTTGAAATATTTGCAATCGAAAAACATGTCGCGCGACACGTTTCCACTATGCGATTTTTATCGCGCGACTCTGTCGCGCGGCAAAAATCGCGTTGGTGGAAATCCACCTTCCGATTTCCATGAGACTTAACACAGACGCTCCCAGAAACAAGCCGGCTATGCCTCCATAGGCCACTGGAAATAAACAATACAAGAATTTTTCAAACAAGGTACCGAACGAAATTATACAGAATAAATTTTCAATTTAGTCTGGCCTGTGTCGTAGCATGCCCATCCCGTAGTATGCCTCTCATCAGATGGGCGAGAAGAGACACAATACTTCCCATTTAGGTGCTGTGAGTCAACACGAGAACATCAGAAAGTAACCTGTTGAAATATTTGCAATCGAAAAACGAGTACAAATTAATTCTCCTTGTTCTGTGTTTTAGTAATCAATAAGCTTCTGGTGATTTTGAAAACCTGAAGAACAATTTCGAATCCGATTTCCATGAGACTTAACACAGACGCTCCCAGAAACAAGCCGGCTATGCCTCCATAGGCCACTGGAAATAAACAATACAAGAATCTTTCAAACAAGGTGCCGAACGAACTAAATTATACAGAATAAATTTTCAATTTAGTTACCTATCTACACACCAATGTATTTACTGGCCAGCCTATAATATACTATGTAGTTAGCTTCTAGGGTAGCACCTCTAACGTCTAATCGTTAGATCGCGGGTTCGATTCCCGCCCGGGACGAATTTTATTCCAAAAAGATAATGTTCGTTCTCGGAACGGCTGGCTTTCTCCTATCCTGTCTTACCTCTTCGAGGACGATAAGACCTTGGCAGTTGCAGTTCCCTCTGTCAAACCTCTTTTTTTATCTCTTGTGGAGGAAAAAAAATGTATTCTAGGTAGGCAATTGGGTAATTGATTTGAAAATGTGGCTACAAAAACTAAACTCAATGAGGTCATATACCCAAGGCATCTAGAAAGCCAAAGATGATGTCTGTTTCATACAGAATACAATGAGGTGTCTCATAGTGGATATCCAGAACCAACTGCGATGGAGATTGGCTGAAAAACAAAAACAAAAAAAAAACAAACTCAGTTAAACATGTATAGCTAGGAATTAATTGGGCCTTAAATTTACATCTCTTCACCAAAATAATCGTTCAAGAAAGAGTATCCATTTCTATGAACGCCCGACAACTTAGGTACTTAGGTACTATACCTATATGTATGCGCGCTATTCATAAATTCAAATAATATCAAGAACTCATTTTATATGAACGCCTAATATCTGTTTGTGTATGCAAAACGCTATGCTTAAATGTACAGCCATAAACGAATTCATTTGTATGAACGCCTGAAAACTCTCTGTGTTTGCAATATGCTTTGCATAATACAAAACCCTTATAATGCGTTAACGTCTGACAACTCTGTGTAATGCACTGTAGTTCAAAGTTTTCCCATAATATTGTAGGTAATTTCGTTCATGACAGCCACACTGCAATGACGTCACGTGATCTCATGTGACGTGATGTGATTGTAATATTTCCACCTTTAGATCTTCCTTGTGGACGCGCACTTACAGTTGTCCGGCGTCTACCTTGTAAGCGCTAGGCCGCGGGTTCGATTCCCGCCCGGGGCGGATTTTATCCTGATGGGATAATGTTCGTTCTCGGAACGGCTGACTTTCTCCTATCCTGTCTTCCTTCTCTCTTCGATTTCGGGACGATAAGATCATAGCAGTTACAGTTAGTTCCCTTTGTCAAACTTCTTTTTTTTTATTATTTTAAAGTCATTTCCGTCCAGCCTAATAGTTGGCTTGGAGGGCAACGCGCCTTTGTCGCGATTCCTGCCCGTGGCAAACTGTATCCTGGAGTGATAAATTTCGTTCTCGGAACGGCTGGCTTTGTCCTAATATCCTAACTGTCTTCCTTCTATCTGCAATTTCGGGACAATAAGACCTCCGTTGTTACAGTTCTCAATCAAACGTCTTCAAGAAAAGTATTTTTGCTGATTTTTGTGGTCCGATTTGCCTTTGTCAAATTTTCAATATTATTTTTCGAAATTTCATTATCATTACCGATCAAGTTGTAAATTTTCTACTTACATTATAAAGAAGATCGTTCAAATCCAGCTGATTCAACTGCTCGAAATGTTTCAACCTTCTCACCCGATGCAAATCATTGAATTGTCCAAATTTCAGGGTGGATAGTACTTTGAGAAGTTGGTGGATGTCCGCTTGAACTTCGGTACTGTAGGAACTGAGATTTCTGTAGAATTCAAAATCAGTATTATCTGTGAGAATACGACTACCATTTTTGTTTGGCCTGTTTGTTCGTTATAACCGTGATATCTATATGTATTTATCAAATGGTCTGGATGTGTTACTAAAATTTCCGCCCTGGTAAGGAAAGCAGCACCTCCGGGATGAGAATCGGTGCTCTCGACCACTCGAGCACAGAGGTGGGCTGATCCAGGGTCTAAAAGTAGAAACACTACTTTCACGTCACGTCACGTGAAGTCATGGGGAGTCAGAAAGATGTAGTTCAAAGTTTTCCCATAATATTGCAGGTAATTTCGTTCATGACAGCCACACTGCAATGACGTCACGTGATCTCATGTGACGTGACGTGATTGTAATATTTCCACCTTTAGACCCTCCTTGTGGACGCGCACTTACAGTTTTCCAACCCGGTCCCAATCAATCCGACTCGCCTGACAGAGGGTTACTGATGGAAACCCGGTGTTAGCATACTGGTACATGGTTGTGTGTATTGTAGTGGCTGTCACACTCTGAGAGTAGGCGGACCAGATCTCTAGACCGCCAAATATTACGCCGACCACCGCCAGAAGCAGGAGGGACAGCCAGAGAATCCTGGAGAGTATTAAAAGGGAAATATGCCTTAGGGAATTGGACGTAACTTAAGGAATTAGCCATACTTCGGTGATGACTGTGGTCAAGACGCTCGCCTGACAATCAGGAGGGCATAGGTTCAATCCCAGCTGAAGTAATGAATTTTATCCTCGATACCTATAATTTGAGAATTGGACCACAATAATAGTAGGTAGTTGCCTACTGCTGGAGCAAAAGGACTTTTCAGTCCTATGCGAGCAGTAAAGTATTAAAAGGGAAATATGCCTTAGGGAATTGGACGTAACTTAAGGAATTAGCCATACTTCGGTGATGACTGTGGTCAAGACGCTCGACTGACAATCAGGAGGGCATAGGTTCAATCCCAGCTGAAGTAATGAATTTTATCCTCAATACCTATAATTTGAGAATTGGACCACAATAATAGTAGTAGCCTACTGCTGGAGTAAAAGGACTTTTCAGTCCTATGCGAGCAGTATAAATAAGCACTATTATTACTTTATCATGAACAACCTTTGCTGGAAAAGAGGTTAGATACGCCAGCAAATGCTCAGCCCAAATGGTACGGGCAAGTTGTATGATAAATAATAATAAAGTCTTATAGCACCTTACATCTTGGATAGGAGAAAGCCAGCCGTTCCGAGAACGAACATTATCCCATCAGGATAAAATCCGCCCCGGGCGGGAATCGAACCCGCGGCCTAGCGCTTACAAGGCAGACGCACTACCAACTAAGCTAACTAGGCTGGCATCGAGCTATTCCTTGCAAGGCAAAAGCGCTACAGTGTTCTACTCTCAAAAACTACCATTATAATTTGCTCACCCTCATCCAAAATGTAGAAGAGGAAGTGCGGCACACACCCACAGTGAGTAAGCATAGCGTCCTGGATGCAATGGACTTTACAATTCTCCCTCAGATATCTGAAAACAAACCATAAATCATGGTGTCAGCATTAGAAGCATTGTGCATTAATCTCGACGCGGTCAAACTGCTTTGACTTGGCGAGGCTGAGCCCTACAGCGCTTCTTAACAAGGCTTACATAATTTGCCACCCGATTGTCATGTAAAAAGCATAATTTTGGTGAGGGGGAAAAATCCTGCTAGGTCGGTAAAAAATTACCACTAATTGTTGATGTTTTATAATGTCGAATGTTGATATACTAATCTATGTAGGTGGTCACAATAGATCTACAGAGGTCGCAGTGTTAATTGCATACTCTCTTGGGAGAGGAGCAACCAGTCCCATAATAAATAAATAAAAATAATTGTCACGTAAAAAGCATAATTTTGGTGAGTGGGAAAAATCCTGCTAGGTCGGTAAAAAATTACCACTAATTGTTGATGTTTTATAATGTCGAATGTTGATACTGATCTATGTAGGTATGCATCAAACTCATCACCTAATATATCTCCAGGACAGATAATGGACTTACCCGCGGGACAACTTGGTCTCATCCCAGGCAAACAGACATGTCCGCTTGGTCCGGGACAGTTCAGACACTCTGGCTGAGGTCTGAATAGCATCCCCCCATATGGACACGTCCCCTAACGTGTTGATGGGAATGAAAATACCGGACTCGAAAGGATGGTTGCTCGGATCTGTAATGATCAACTGAGGGTCCAGGGGAAGACAATTAATAGAAGAAGGAGAGGAGGAGGAGAAGGAGCCCATCACAATATAATGGAACGCCCGAGACAGATAGGACTTTGAAATATCCAAATGACACGACAGTATGTGGGGGATGAACAGGAGATGGTGAAAGAGAGAAGGAGGAGGAGGAGGAGAAGAAGAAGAAGAAGAAGAAGAAGAAGAAGAAGAAGAAGAAGAAGAAGAAATGGATTCAAAATAAACGAGGAAGAAGAAAACGACGGCGAAGAAAAAATATTAAACAAAGTAGAAGGAATAGGTGGGAGAATAAGGAAGAAGGACCCATCATCACAATATAATGGAACGCCCGAGACAGATAGGACTTTGAAATATCCAAATGACACGACAGTATGTGGGGGATGAACAGGAGGTGGTGGAAGAGAGAAGGAGGAGGAGAAGGAGAAGTCTAATACTTCTATACGTTATGGATAACGTGTAGAATAACCATGATGTTTGCCAACCTCCGGAACGGAGACGGCACCTCAAGAAGAAAGAAGAAGAAGAAGAAGAAGAAGAAGAAGAAGAAGAAGAAGAAGAAGAAGAAGAAGAAGAAGAAGAAGAAGGAGGAGAATTAGAAAATGGAGATGAGGAAGAAGAAGAAGAAGAAGAAGAAGAAATGGATCCAAAATAAACGAGGAAGAAGAAAACGACGGCGAAGAAAAAATGGAAAAAAATATGAAACAAACTAGAAGGAATAGGTGGGAGAAAAAGGAAGAAGGACAACAAGAAGGAGGAGGATGAGATAAGAAGAAGAACGGAGGATAAAGGGAAGAAAGATAAACTATGAAAACGGAATACCATGTTAAATACCAATTAATAGGTACTACTAAGAATAGGAAGAGATGATAATAAAGAATACGAAGAAGAAAAAGCAGAAGTACAAGTGGAAAAAATGATTGAAGAGATATTAAAGATGAATGAGAAAAAAAAGGGAGGGAGAAAAAGAGAAAAGGAGAAAAAGAGAAAAGGAGAAAAAGAGAAAAGGAGAAAAATAGAGAGGGGGAAAGAGGAGAAGAAGAAAAAGGGATAAAAACTCATTTCGTTAAAGGGATAATTTCCCGAGTTTGTAATTTTAATTAATAATAAGCACCCACCTACCTGATATGAAAAATGAAAACAGTAAACAACATATTAAATACATTTACTTTATTATTCATCACTTCATAATTTTATAGTATAGAAAGTTCATAAATTTTTAGTATAGTTAGGTACCTACTAGTTAGTTATTTTTAAGGCTATTTTTTATATATATGTATGTAGTTTGATTTTTGAAAAATAAATATTTTTTTTTATTTATAATCCTTAATTTATGATTATTATTATTAATAATTAGGTTCTACTTATCCAAAATTATTAATTTTTCAAATTTAGCGATGGTAAAAGGTATACTATGTCCACCTAAGTGGACAATGGACTTCAAAATTTCGCTATCAAGCCACCCTGTATGCACAAAATGATTTTAATTCGTTTCCAATAATACCTTAGGTATAGGTATCTCAAAAAAAAAAAAAAAAAAAAAAATAGGGATATAGGGATTTATTTTAATAAATTTAAGTAGTATTTTTATTTGAAAATTAGTAATACGAGTAACTACTAATATCCAGAAACAGATTTGTTACTTAATGAGCATATAAGATAATATTATATTTTTAATCTCACAATAAAAATGTAATAAATTTTTCAAGTACTTAGTTGTTTCGAATAAACATTTTTTAAACACATTTTAACTTGATTTATTTTCAAGATGCTCCAAAGACTTCGCTGAAACCATGTCAGATCTGATGGATCACTTGAGATCCGTTCACTCCTGGATTCAATTCGAATATGTTTACGTTTCCATAGTAACCATCGCTCTCCTATTCAACATAGTTCTTCTAATGGTGGTGGCCAAAATCCAGTACAACAAGAGGAAAATAAAGTTTGTGTATTTTCTGATCAATATTGTGGTGTGTAACTTGATTTTCAATCTCATCGAGGCGTACAGATATGTGTTCTTGAAATATCTGTTCCTAAAGTGACTTTTTCTTTGGTAATTTGTGACTAAAATCAAAATATTTCTGTTAAAAATTCATCCAGTTTATTTGATACCTTTTTAAGTTTCACGATAAAGAAAACAGAAAGTTTATAGCAAATATTAAATTAAACGAAGCCCTTTTTTGTCGAACCTATCACCAAAAACTCGATCAATTGATCTTTCGTCTCAAATAAGCCTTGTCTACGTTAGAAACTATAACTACGTTAGAAACATGAATGACCTTGATAAAAAATTGAAAACTTTAAAGTTAAATATCTCAGTTTGATGATTTTCATTTATTGCCCTTTTTGCACCCAGCTCCTCAATTATCGAACTTGCCAATGTGGGGGTGGTGACGAGAGAGAGAGAGAGAGAGAGAGAGAGAGAGAAAAAGAAAGAAAGAGAGAGGGAGAGAGAGAGAGACTGTCTGTCACCTTTCCTCAAACTTTTTTCTTTGTAGGTACCTATTACTTCATCAAAACAACCTTCGTGGCCAAGTGGGTATCACACTAGGCTTGCACTCCGGAGGTCCGAGGTTCGATTCTCGGTGGGGTCTAAGTTTCTTGGAGTTCGCGGTGCACTCAGCTTAGTGAAGACAATAGAGTAGGTATACCTACTTTACAATATCAAGTAGAATTTAAAATAAGAATTGAGGAGCTGGGTGCAAAAAGGGAAATATGGATTTTTTGCCCTTTTTGCGTAAAACGGTTTTTTGAATAAAACGTGGTGCGCTCTATCTTCCAGCGTTTGAACTACAGTGATAACTTTTTTTTCGATGAGTTACAGCGTTTTTTTGTAAACATACTTTTCAAGGATTTTGCAGGTCTGGATTTCGCACGAACTTCATTCCGTGTACAGTGTTGCATGATCCGATGATGTTTCTCAAACAGTCGTCTGCCATTTTGTTTTTCTCTCGTGATTTTCTCCTGGCACTTGGATGAGGCTTGTTGATCATTTGTTTTGTGATGTCTTTTTTTACTTTCTATTTTATATTATTACTGTTTTTATGCGAGTTATGTTAGTTCACTGGTAGGTAGTCAGTTTACAACGAAAGAAGAAAGTAAAAATGAAAATCCAAAATGTCAAACTTACGACTTTTTTGTTTAAATTGTCAGAATTGGAACAAGAATAAGTTCCTTATAAATTACAAACTTGGACTACAGAATCTTCTACTTAGCAAAAACCCCTGTTATGATGGATAAACACTACGAACTAACAAAGCAAGTAAAACAAATTACAGAGTACACAACACAAGTATGTATCCATTGTACACTCTATTCTAAAAGCACTTACATGAAAAAATATGGCTCACGTATATTACAAAGCATGTATTACACAAAAAAGTATTTTTTACTATAAAGTGTAAGAAATTGTATAGGCATTCTAAAAAAGAAGAGGTAAAAAAATACAAAATTGATTGAGAAGTAAGTATTACCTATTAGTTCCTATAACTATAAAGTTATAAACTAACCAAACTCAGAGGTGTAGTGGTTAGCATGGTGGACTCTAGATCTGGAGGTTGGTGGTTCAAGTTCAACGGAAGTCATAAAATTTAGCGTAGTGTACCCAAGCGGGGAATGACATTTTTGGCAAGCATTCAATTCCTTTAGTTCTTATAAACCTCCTCCTCTAAGTATTATTTAAATTAACATTTTATGGCCAAAAAATTGATCCTTTTTTTCAAACTACACCCCTGGTTTCCTATTTATCCCACACCACTGGTTAACCGATGAGGGAGGGCATTCAATTCCTTTAGTTCTTATAAACCTCCTCCTCTAAGTATTATTTAAATTAACATTTTATGGCCAAAAAATTGATCCTTTTTTTTAAACTACACCCCTGGTTTCCTATTTATCCCACACCACTGATTAACTGATGAGGGGGAATTCTCCCCCATCAGAATAATGTGGACAAAAACCAACCACACCCAAATAATTCATCTAACTCTTTATTTGTAGCCCATCACAATATAATGGAACGCCCGAGACAGATAGGACTTTGAAATATCCTAATGACACGACAGTATGTGGGAGATGAACAGGAGGTGGTGGAAGAGAGAAGAAGGAGGAGGAGGAGGAGGAGGAGAAGAAGAAGAAGAAGAAGAAGAAGAAGAAGAAGAAGAAGAAGAAGAAGAAGAAGAAGAAATGGATCTAAAATGAAAGAGGAAGAAGAAAACGACGGCGAAGAAAAAATAGAAAAAAATATTAAACAAACTAGAAGGAATAGGAGGAAGAATGAGGAAGAAGGAGAACAAGAAGGAGGAGGATGACATAAGAAGAAGAACGGAGGATAAAGGGAAGAAAGATAAACTATGAAAACGGAATACCATTTAAATACCAATTAATAGGTAGAATACGAAGAAGAAAAAGCAGAAGTACAAATGGAAAAATGATTGAAGAGATATTAAAGAAGAATGAGAAAAAAAAAGAGAGGGAGAAAAGGAGAAAAATAGAAGGGGCAAAGAAGAGAGGAAGAAAAAGGGATAAAAACTCATTTCGTTAAAGGGATAATTTCCCGAGTTTCTAATTTTAATTAATAATAAGCACCCACCCACCTGATATGAAAACAGTAAACAACATATTAAATTCATTAGGTGACATACTTCGGACATTAAACATTATGTGAAAACATTAGTATTTCAGCTCACAGAGTAAACAAACTTGCTACAAGCTTGACAGAGTGTACCGAATACCGGAAAAGTATATCTCGAAAAAATAGGGATATAGGGATTTATTTTAATAAATTTAACTAGTATTTTTATTTGAAAATTGGTAATACGAGTAACTACTAATATCCAGAAACAGATTTGTTACTTAATGGGCATATAAGATAATATTATATTTTTAATCTCACAATAAAAATGTAATAAATTTTTCAAGTACCTACCTAGTTGTTTCAAATAAAAACTTTTTAAACACATTTTAACTTGATTTATTTTCAAGATGTTCCAAAGACTTCGCTGAAACCATGTCAGATCTGATGGATCACTTGAGATCCGTTCACTCCTGGATTCAATTCGAATATGTTTACGTTTCCATAGTAACAATCGCTCTCCTGTTCAACATAGTACTTCTAATGGTGGTGGCCAAAATCCAGTACAACAAGAGATTTTTGTAAATAAAAAAAAAAAAAAAAAAAAAAATATTATCTGTTCATTTTGTTTGTTTGTTCGCCTTTTTTGAGTAATTTCTCCAATGGTTCAGATTGGTTAGTTCGACATAAAGGATAATCTATTATTCATTATTTTATTATTCATTACTTCATAATTTTATAGTATAGAAAGTTCATAAATTTTTAGTATAGGTAGGTACTAGTTAGTTATTTTTAAGGCTATTTTTTTATATATGTATGTAGTTTGATTTTTGAAAATTAAATATTTCTTTTTTTATTTATAATCCTTAATTTATGATTATTATTAGGTATTATTAATAATTAGGTTATTAGGTTCTACTTATCCAAAATTATTAATTTTTCAAATTTAACGATGGTAAAAGGTCCTAAAAAAAATACTATGTCCATCTAAGTGGACAATAGACTTCCAAATTTTCGCTATCAAGCCACCCTGTATATGCACAAAATGATTTTAATTCGTTTCCAATAATACCTTAGGTAGGTATGTGTTGGTTTTTGTTCCTGAAACACATAAAGATCGCGCTAATCCATCCTATATCCAGTGCCAATCGAGCCTGAGTCGGCCAACATCCTTATATTCTTTCATTGACACAGATGTCCTCTATTTCCAGTTCCGGGGGGCAATGGTCCAAAATCGGGCGATAAATTGACGAATTTTTTATTGGAATTCGTTGTTCTATTCTATTGTTTTCACGGTTCCTTGTACATTTTCGAAAATTTGCCAAGAAAATTATCGAACTTGCCAATGTGGGGGTGGTGACGAGAGAGAGAGAGAGAGAGAGAAAAGGAAAGAAAGAGGGAGAGAAAGAGAGAGAGAAAGAAAGAAAGAAAGAGAGAGGGAGAGAGACTATCTGTCACCTTTCCTCAAACTTTTTTCTTTGTACCTAATTACTTACTTCATCAAAACAACCTTCGTGGTCAAATGGGTATCACACTAGGCTTGCACTCCGGAGGTCCGAGGTTCGATTCTCGGTGGGGTCGAAGTTTCTTGGAGTTCGCGGTGCACTCAGCTTAGTGAAGACAATAGAGTAGGTATACCTAATACTTTACAATATCAAGTATAATTTAAAATAAGTAAAGCACCAATGAACATCGATTTCAAAGCGTCAATCGTCATAAAGAATGTGTCATTAAATGGCATAAAAATATATTGTGGTGTGTAACTTGATTTTCAATCTCATCGAGGCGTACAGATATGTGTTCTTGAAATATCTGTTCCTAAAGTGACTTTTTCTGTGGTAATTTGTGACTAAAATCAAAATATTTCTGTTAATAAGGAAAGTAAAAAATTCATCCAGTTTATTTGATACCTTTTTAAGTTTCACGATAAAGAAAACAGAAAGTTTATAGCAAATATTAAATTAAATTAAATTAAACGAAGCCCTTTTTTGCCGAACCTATCACCAAAAACTCGATCAATTGATCTTTCATCTCAAATAAGCCTTGTCTACGTTAGAAACTATAACTACGTTAGAAACATGAATGACCTAATGAATAAATAAATAATTGACAGCAAGAAAGCGTTCGACAACATGCGATCTCTCGCCGAAATCCAAAAGATCCTGACGGGATCCAAGGAGAATATCCCATGATGCCGTTTATTTCATTCCTTAATTCCCAGCCGTTTCTGAGATATAAGCGTGGTTCGCAAATCACGAACCACCCTGTATATTGATGGATTCAAACATTAATTGATAAAACAATAATATCCAATGGGGCAATTAAGACCACTTGTTTACAAGATGTTGAGGTATTTGCAAAAAATAATATCTAAATAAATGATGCCTAACCAGTGAAGGATCTGAGATTTTATAACAGAAGCTTGATTTGTTTTTTAAAGAAAAACAGACATGTATTTTTGTCAGAATCTTTCTGAAAAAGGGAAAAAACACGATTTTAAAAAGCTATAAATAATGTAGAAATTAGGTTAGAATTTTTTAATTTAGATTTGAAAGTGTTTTTTTTTTTTATTTAGGTCCTAAAAGTGGTTGACTGGTTGACCGGTTGTATCAATAAATAAAATAAAAAAGATTCATTTAAATGGGAGAAATAACCCCCCAAAATAAGTTCATAGCTGCGCCACTTGTAAAACATACGTAATCAAACCTCATCAGTTACTATTTTAATTGTTTTTATTGCAAATAATATACATACATAGTTTTATTGATAAATTATTGATATTGTTTGAATCTGCATACAATTCTTAATGTAGGTAATTTTCATTCTTTGGCTAGTGTGATGGTGAAGCTGGGGATGTAGGTAAAGTAAGGCAAGTATGAATTGGAAATAAATCTTAATAGGTAGTTAGGCACATTATTAGGCTTACATATTATTACTTATTGGCTTATTACTTATTACGAATCAGTTTTTTTAAGTAAAAAAAAAAAAAAAATCTGAAAAAATTCCATTGGAATCCAAGCGAAGTGCTGTTTTTTCAAATGACGATGACGTTCAGAAGTTGACTCATTGATGGGTTTTACTCTGGAAATGACCCAGCCAGCGGCGCAACGTTGCGCGTGGTTTGTATCCAGTTGGATGACCAATGGGGCATTGCAGGTCCAGGTTTCCCATTTAGACGAGTTCCACTTAGACAGGACCGACTGTACTAAGAAAAGAGACATTATTGGTGAGTATTGTTGAATGACGTCGGGTGACGAAAGTTGCCTATTCCCATGAACAACTGGAACGACCATTAACTCATCTTGGACGTAATGGGACCATTGTCGAACACCTGTGTGACCCATTCCAAGAATGACCCATTGTGGGACTGTTACCCATTCCAAGAATATTGATCACGCTCCATCTTGGACCTTGGTTTCAAAATGGCTAATTTATTCGGAAGAAAAAGACTTTTGTTGTCATGAATCAGATAAACAAATAGTTTTTTTTTACCTAAAGCAGCGTTCACACTTAGATCGATCTACTTCGCTTGAAACACGTTCACACTATAAATATTTCCATCTTTCCACCAAAATCCTTCGATTCTTACAGACCTACTTTATATCGGTTCTAGTTGATTGGCTTCAGTCTAATACAGTTGCCATTGAGTTTTTAGAGAAGGTATCACCAAAATTGAACGAAGTCGGGCCACGATAGAATCAGAAATTTTAATCTGGAATGACTCATCAAAAAAAGGCTGTTGTCAATTTGTTTCCTGATAATTTCTTTGGTTCCCTACAGGGAGATGATCTACTAATCAGTTGTGGTGAAAGCGTTGATCCCATTGTAGTGACGTCAGTAAACCGAGACCAAAAAGATCAGCTGGAATAATTTGGAATGTTTTGGAACACAACTTGCTGATACCTGCGTGATATACCTAATATCACATATAAGCAGAGTCCTTCAAATATGACGTTTATTTTTCTTAAAATATGACTCTAAAAATATGACTTTATGCCGTTTATTTTTCGTGAAATATGACATATAAGACATACAAATATCACACATGATCACAGTGAAAGAAAACATCGGAAGTTGGCTTGATTAGCTCCTCCAGGAAAACTCTACCACTTAAAAGAATATGCATATTTCCTTCCTGGTCTGTCTGGATGACATCTTGTGTATTCTTTTTCAAACCATTTTTTTTCCAACAGTTCCATTATATTTATTAGGTGGGGTGGTTCTTTTTATACCCATGATCATCTGGGAATTTATGTAATCCCTGTCTTTCAACCTCAGTATAGTTCCTTCTTCCTATTCTTTCTAAGTTTATGAGGACTTTCAGACCCTTTTTCAAAGATCTGTTCGGCTGTTTCAACAAGAGAGTTTCCTCTTCTCTTCTTCTTCTTCTTCGTCTCCTTCTTTTTTTTTCTTATTCTCATCCTCCTCCTTTTCTCATTAATATGTCATGTCTCATGCGTCCATCATCTTTCTATTTCAACTTTCAACCGTTCATCATCACCTGGTTTACCACTATGGTCATTGTCATGGTCACTTGTATGAACCATTTCCATGTTTATTCCATACGTTTCCCGGTTATACCATCATATTTTATTTTATGTTCTTTTAGTACTATTTCTATTAGCATTATGTCTATATTATATTTCTACTACATACTATTATTTTATTATCTCTTATAACATTATGTCTATTACTATTATTTCCATCATCATTATTATTACTATTATTTCATGATATTCTATTAATATTCTCAGTGATGCCTCGGCTGTGTGGTTGCCTTGGTCATTGCCAAGGTGAAGATCGTCTTGCATCGTGTTTCTGAGTTCCTACCACAGGTTCATCATGCTTTGCACCTCCATTATTCGTTGTTTTTTGCATTATTCTTCCATTACTCTTTTGTATTCTTCTTCTAATACTGTGTAGAATTGTAGATAATATCTTTTATTACGATTAAAGTGTGTAATAGCAACGTTTAGCCGGTTGTATTGTGTATGTTAATGGGTAGGGCATCATTTTATTTTGCTCACTTTAGCGTTCAGCGAAAATTAGGATAAGAAAATATCTACGAATTAGATACGTCAAAAATTAACTTGTGACAAGCATGAGGCACATATCTACCTACTTTTTAAAAAATTTCGCCTGCGGCGATGAAAATTTTAAGTTCGATCAGCCCAAACTGGGGGCCCCGCGCCTTTGAAACTGCCCCGGGCCCCGCGGGGGGCTAATCCGGCCCTGATGCCAGATGCCTAGGTATTATTCTATGCCTACCAATTTAATGAATCACTTGGATCAGAGACTTGGAGTTTTATTGATTATCTATTTATTTAATTACAGAGGTGTTTCCTTCTGATATGTCTGAATCATCTACACTTCACATGCATATAATTATGTATTAAGTTTATAGTTTGCTTAATTATGGTGTTCATGATTTACATGAATTTTTCAATAGATCAGTTGCGCTTACTTAGGTGATGTATCAAAGTCATAGAGCAGGAAAAATGAGGACCAACGGAATTTTTCTTTTTCTTCTACGACTTCTAGATACCGAGATAAATCGATTAAAAAAATACCGGTAAATCGTAAACTTTGACGTCACGGCATACGCTCCCGTAGGCGATGACGTCATAATTCATGACTTCCGCTTCGTTTGTTTTTGCGCAAGCGTTTCTGCGCATTTTGACGTGAAATCTGACGTCACAACTCTTTGAACTTTTTCATTAGGACGGCAATCAAAAATTGAATTTTCGACCTTTTAAAGTTACTTTTTCCGAGTTTTGGACCTCAGATTTGGATTTTTCACAACTTTTTACGTAGGAATCGACCTTTTATTAATAATATTTTCCCAATTGCAACTCTTCCATTTAGGTACCTACAACCTACACCGATCTTGTAAAGTGGACAGAGGGCAATTGGACATTGGTATGGAATGAAGCTCGTAGGAAACACCGAGAAAATTCCAGTTGTCTTGTTATTGGGATTTACCTAGGAGTGGTCTTGTTCTAGCGTTAGAAAAAGGAAAATTACCTGGACAGATATATTGACTCAAGACTCATGCAAGTACGATATTAGCTGTATTGATGAAAACCTAAGCTGGGGACTGAGGTGGGTCAATTATGCGAGATCAAATCACTTAATCCTTAGTCCCTCATTATTTGATGAAGATCATTTTTGGTAACAAGCGCGCTACCTTCCATTAGTACCTATATATAGCCCGACATATTAGAAGCATAGGGCCGGGTATTTCAACTATGATAATCTTGTACTATTCTCTTTATTGAAATTTCCTAGTTCATAAACCTGAGGTTAAAAGTCCTTGTATAGGTAACTAGTTTATTGCCTTCTGCACTTTTTCTTCTTCTTCTTTTTCTTCTTCTTCCTCTTGTTTTTCTTCTCCACTAATCCTCAGTCCCTCATCATTTTGGCAAAGAAAAATGTCTCCTCTTCTGGGGCCTTGAAACTTTAGCACATATAGGTACCTAGTGATGTTAAATACCTACATAAAATAGGTAACAGTAATAATAAAATCCTCTGGTGGACTGTGATGGGTACCAGTTCGGGATAGGTACTAAGAAATGTTCCCAGTCCGATTTCTTACTGAAATAGCTTAAATATACTATAGCTTTATAGCTCATTTTCTATTTTCTTCTATAGGATTGGACTTTCCAATTCGGATCAAAACCATCAGACATGTGGTTGTTTTTATCACGAATGATAAGTACCTAGGTAGTACCTATTTATTTTATACCTATTTACAAAGTATTTATATACATATTATGTTATCTCTATGTATTTAGAGTTCTGTGTACCTACTGTTGATGTTGATTTGATGAACAACATTACTTGCATGAACCGAACCTTGTCTCTTGTACCTACCTAACGTAAGTACTATGTACATACCTACATATGTATACCTATTTACTTAAGTACACTACTAGGTATATTAGGCCTGATCGTTAAGATTCTTAATCCATTAGGTGTTGATAAAAATGTGATTTTATTAATCTAGTTTAATCATCAGAACACTAAGATCATTGACTCATACAGTCATACACACTCTCAAGAAGACAAGTGGCATCCATTCCTTTGAATCATTTGATTATCTGAGAATGGACTCTAATAAAATTCACAAAACAGTCATTATTCATACAGGTTAACAACTTACTAGGTAGACCGGATAAAAAGGTAAAACTTTACTTAGTCATAGGTTCGATAGTGTAAAAGTTGGAAAAAAAAACCTAATGTTTGACAGGTGAATAACTTAATACCACCTAATAGGTTAAAACCCCCAAATTGGGACACTCGAGAGGCTCAGAATCGGAACTAGTTCACTATTAGATCACCCACCATCATTTGATATAGTGCCCGGAGCTGTAGCTGTCATTCATGCGGTCAATTCGCCATAGTTATCATTTGTTGTGATAACACTGATTAGGATTAGAATGAATAAATTACGATTCACACGATGTAAGGAGACTGTACCAAACAATAGGTCAGCTGCGCATTGGGCATCAGTCTTGAGCAATTTACTCATCAGATCAGAACAGATGGTAGCGTTGCTTGATTGTCAAAGTCGAATCGCCTGTCTTGAAGATTGTTGGAAAGGAAGCTCCAGCAAAAGCTTAACCTGAGTAACCAATGACGTCTTTTTTCGGCGTTAAAAATTTCTTTATGTTTTTCTAATGTATGTACCTATATTTGGGAGCACTACCCGAACCAATTGCCATTGAATAATTTGTACATAATATGTTGTTTGTTATTGTTGTTATGTACTTATTGCTACTCGTCTGATAACTGAGTAGCCACTTACCTATGTACTATGTACCTATCACTGTTTGTTACTGAGGTACCTACCTAAATGAAGGCATCTTACCTCTGTCCCTCTGTGCTGCAACATAAATGTATAGGTACTAAGTACAGTAGAACCTCGATTATTTCAACTAAATCCATTGATTTTTTTCTATCTTCCAAAGGATATCCTATTTTATCGAGGAAAAGATCATAGAAAGTGATCGTTTCAACCTCGATAATTTCAAATACCCCCGGTCCCAATCGAGTAGTTCTAATCCAGGATGTAGGTTCTACATCCTACTCTAGATCTGAGCTCACGGCAGTGCGGTAGGCCAAATTCTAGTTAGCGACAAGGTGGAATTTCAAAGAGACAATCTGTAGAATAAGTTTGAGATGAAACCTAAAGTGAAGTCAAAAGGACCGGAAAGTCGTGAGCAGTTCTAATCCAGGATGTCCATGGGTTCTAAATCCTACTCTAGATCTGAGCTCACGGCGGTGCGGAAGGTCAAATTCCAGCAAAGAGGTGTAATTTGAACGAGAGTAACTAGATTTGTAGGTATATCTTCTGGAGCTTCTCCTGAAAGGTGTTGTAATAATGGGAGAAAAGTTGAGGTCAAAATGGCGAAAAACGATGAAATTCTGTTTCGTGTTAATATAGGCCGGGCGGTGCTGCGAACTTTTAGCGTTCGCGCGTGCGCCTCCTTCCTTCCTATAGGATAAGGAAAGTAAAAAGGAAAATTACCTGGACAGATATATTTGAAATCTCTCCAACCGAGCCTTCCGTCTCACTTGATACAAGTTTGACTTTGCTAAAGGGTACATATTAAATTTATGGTCAAGTTTTACTACCATGTTCATCGAGTCACATGTTAAAATCCGCCCCGGGCGGGAATCGAACCCGCGGCCTAGCGCTTACGAGGCAGACGCACTACCAACTAAGCTAACTAGGCTGGCTTGATACAAGTTTGACTTTGCCAAAGGGTAGGTACATATTAAATTTATGGTCAAGTTTTACTACCATGTCCATCGAGTCACATGTTTAAATGAGTCACCAGGTGACAGGAATGGGTTGACTCATTCCCGGCCCGAGTGTTTGGGTTCCCATACGGGATTTCGGAGACAGTGCGTGTGAATTTTGACCCAATGACTCACTCAGATGAGACTTGCTGAGACATCTATTGTGTTAGTATAGATGAGACAATAATTTAGTGAGAGATTTATTGTGTTAGTACTGTTAGTAGTGAGTACATGAGTCTCGAAATTGTGTTGGTGAGAGGTCAAAGTGATTTGCTGACATATGAGACATATTAATTTTGCTGTTGTTAGATTTTGCTATCGTGTTAGTAGATGGGACAATGATTTGTTAAGAGATTATATTGTTTTTCAGGAGATGAATCTCCAAATTGTGTTAGTGAGAGGTCATAGTGATCTGTTGATCTGCAAAATAAATATCTGCTGATAGGTCCATGTCCATGGTAACATCAGATGAGTATCGAGATTGTGTTGGTGAGGGGTCATATTGATCTCATAGATCTATTGAGTCATTAGATGAGACATTAATTTGCTGAGAGATGTATTGTTTCAGATTGTTGGATTTACCTACAATCATGTTTCTTGTTGATATTAGTGAAATTTGTACGCGGTGTCCTCAGGAAAAGGTTTTGTTCAAATTTATCCCAAGGGCAAGATAAATCTAGACCCACAAAAGGAGTGTGCCTGAAGGCCTGAAAGGAGTGTGCCTGAAGGCATGTGCTGTGTTCCAATGCAATCGCTCTCACCCTTGTGAGCACAGTTGAGTAGTTATTTTTTATTTGAGGTTTGATAGAAGGAACTGTGACAACAGAAGAGTCTCATCATCTTAAAATCGAAGAGAGAAGGACAGGATAGGAGAAAGCCTTTCCGAGAACGCACCGTAACCTTCTGGTCTTCGCAAGTTCTTCCGTACTGTACCGGGGGGAGGGGCTTTATGCTCCAAATTGTCGGAGTCCGACCCACACAGTAGAGGAACAAAATGGGCCCCCTAAATACCGCCCTGAACTCATGATTTAGATGCACAAGTATGGTCTGGCTAGGGGACGTTAAACAGAGAGTAGACTAGCGTCTGGCTGTGGGACTATAAACAGGGAGGAGAACAGC
>NW_007379220.1:124269-127121 GCF_000475195.1 Diaphorina citri | reverse complement strand
GTATGGCGACTGCTGATTTGCTGTTGCAAAACACTACTTTTTGGTGGCGCTGTTGATTTTTTCCGTTCTGCTACAGGATGAGTAGGACGGAAGTGTGCATTGACTACATGCTCTTCCAAATCATCTTCCGTATTAGCACAGAACTCACAATGTTCACACACATAAGAACAATTTTCAGAATGGGTCGACATGTGACTTCGAAGATTTGACTTACGAGCACATCTGTATTCACAAAGCTCACATTCAAATGGCAAATCCAACTGATGGGATGTCGAGTGAATTTTCAAAGCCATCTTCGTTCGACATTTCATGTTGCATTCATTACACTTGAACATCTTCGTTTCTGAATGTATCGCCATGTGAGATTTCAAGTTCTCTGAAGTGCAAGGAAATTCTGATTTACTACCATGTTTTTCATTTATATGACGTTTGAGATAGACGTTATACTTAAAACTAGCAGGACATTCTGGACATTTCATTGCAGTGTATATCTTCGGTTTCCTTTTCAGTTTTGAAAATGATTTCACATCAGTCTTACATCTTTCCTCTCTCATGGCATTTTTGTTTCTAATCACGAAACGAGATAGAAAATGGCTACTCGGTACAGATGTATGGCGACTGCTGATTTGCTGTTGCAAAACACTACTTTTTGGTGGCGCTGTTGATTTTTTCCGTTCTGCTACAGGATGAGTAGGACGGAAGTGTGCATTGACTACATGCTCTTCCAAATCATCTTCCGTATTAGCACAGAACTCACAATGTTCACACACATAAGAACAATTTTCAGAATGGGTCGACATGTGACTTCGAAGATTTGACTTACGAGCACATCTGTATTCACAAAGCTCACATTCAAATGGCAAATCCAACTGATGGGATGTCGAGTGAATTTTCAAAGCCATCTTCGTTCGACATTTCATGTTGCATTCATTACACTTGAACATCTTCGTTTCTGAGTGTATCGCCATGTGAGATTTCAAGTACTCTGAAGTTTTGAAACTACTTTCACATTTGTCACACGTATATGGCCTTCCTTGTTGAGTGTGCACCAGGGTTGTATGTTTCTGCAAATAGGCATTCATCTTGAAGCTCACTTCACAAACTTCACACTTGAATGGACGTTCATCGGAATGAGTTGCTAAATGAGACCGTAGAGTAGAAGCTGTTTTGAAGCTCAGATCACAAGAATCACAATCATATGGTCGTTCATCCGAATGTACTACCAAGTGCATTTTCAAATTTCCACTCGTTTTACATGTGTAGTCGCAATATTCACATTCGTATGGTCTTTCCTCTGTATGAACCAACATATGAGTTTTTAAATTCCCAGCACTTTTGAACGTGCTTTCACAGCATTCACATTTGTAAGGTCGCTCGTCAGAATGAACTACTGAAGCATGTTTCTGCAGATATATGTTTGTCTTGAAACTTAGGTTACAAAGATCACATGTAAACGGACGTTCTTCAGTATGAACCAACTGATGCGTTCTCAACGAAGATGCAGTTTTGAATTTGAAATCACAAGTTTCACATTCGTAAGGTCTTTCATCAGTATGAACTGCCATATGCGTCTTGAGATTACCACTGGTTTTGGTTTTATAATCACAATATTCACATTCAAACGGTCTTTCATCCGTATGCACAATCATATGGCTTCCAAGCTTAGACATAGTTTTTGCCGAGTACTCGCAAAATTCACATTTGTAAGGTCTTTCCTCAGTATGCACTACCATATGACACTTTAAGTAACTAGCTGACTTACATGAGTACTCGCATAATTGACACTGATAAGGTCGATCATCACTATGCACTAACATGTGCGTTTTCAAATTACCAGACGTTTTGAAAGCACTGTCGCAAAGTTCACATTTATATGGCCTTTCGTCTGAATGAACCACAGAAGTGTGATTTTGTAAATATGTTTTTAATTTAAAACTCAAATCACAGATCTCACATCTAAATGGTCGCTCTTCGTTGTGTACAATTAAATGTGTCCTCAAACCCGCTGCATTTTTGAATGCCATGTCACAAAATTCACATTCAAATGGTCTTTCTTGTGTATGGACATACATGTGAGTTCTTAAGGTGGATGTACTTTTGCATGTAAACTCGCATAGCCCACATTGGTAAGGGCGTTCTTCAGAATGTACTGCCATATGGGCTTTCAAATTACCAGCTTGTTTAAACGCACTGTCACAGAGTTCACATTTATAAGGTCTTTCCTCGGAATGCGAAATTTGATGATTCTTCAAATATGCCATTGTCTTGAATGAGAAGTCACAGAGATCACACTTGAAAGGTCTTTCTTCAGTGTGAACTACCATATGGTTCTTTAGCATTGCTGTATTCTTGCAAGTGTAATCACATAACTCACATTCTACTGGCCTCTCATCGGTATGAACATACATATGAGTCCTGAGCGTGGAAGAACTTTTACATGAATATTCACAAAGTTCACATTGATAGGGTCTTTCTTCAGAGTGCACTGCCATATGGGTTTTCAAATTACCAGGTTGTTTAAATGCACTGCCACAGAGTTCACACTTATAAGGTCGTTCTTCTGAATGTGCTGTATTTTGATGATTTTTCAAGTAAGTCGCAGTCTTGAATGAGAAGTCACAGAGATCACACTTGAAAGGTCTTTCTTCAGTGTGAACTACCATATGGTTCTTTAGCATTGCTGTATTCTTGCAAGTGTAATCACATAACTCACATTCTACTGGCCTCTCATCGGTATGAACATACATATGAGTCCTGAGCGTGGAAGAACTTTTACATGAATATTCACAAAGTTCACATTGATAGGGTCTTTCTTCAGAGTGCACTGCCATATGGGTTTTCAAATTACCAGG
>NW_007379220.1:82353-122675 GCF_000475195.1 Diaphorina citri | reverse complement strand
AAAATAAAAAAGAGAGTCGATTTGGCCAAAAGGAAAAACATAGGTACCCTTCAACATCATGCCTCTTTTCTGGACATGGATTACACAAAAGACATTCGCAAAATATTCGGAGAAAGGGGCAAAAACAAATGACAAAGTTAGTTCTTGTTTTGAAAAGTTAGTTGGCAAACACTGACACAAGAAAAATAGCGGACAGGAAAGAAGGTGAAAAGAAATGAAAACACAAATCAAAGGAAATCTTTCGAGTAAACTTAATTTTTGTTAGTTTTAATAAAAAATATTGGGGGATTAGTAATTTTTCATTATAATTTTGTGTTAAATAAAAATGTATTTTTGTAAACAATAGGATAATATAAACTATATCAGGAATATTTTTTATGTACAAGGTGGATCAAGAAGTTATGTTTCCAAAAAGCTAGTGTTCACTATCATTATTTGGTTCAATATAATTTCACAGTTAAAACTTTTTCATTGCCTTGTTCAAGTTTCCTATACGTATTGGTAATGGAAAGCAATAGAGACAATATTTACTTTTAGAAGATTGTGTCCCCATTTTATATTACCTATTCAAATTCATGTTCGTTTTAGACTTAGAAAAAGGGGAAACAGATTTCTTCCTTTTTACAGAAATACGACGCAAAATAATCAACTTTTATTTTTTTAGATGAAATTTCAAAGCTCCAGATTTCAAAATATTAAGAGGATACTTTTTTTTTTTACTTGGGGTTAATGACAAATCAATGAAACTAAACTTTTGACCCACCTTTCTTTAAATTAACCCTTATAACTTATAACATACGCGGAATTTATTCTATTATAACTACTTATTGAATAATCAATTAATTTACACATACTACTACTGCAATATGATCAATGTTTAAATTTTCTTGGTAATAGAGTACCCACAATAATATAAGTAGACGACCTTACATTTAGGTCTTCGCCATAGGGGGTCATTAATTGACCTTAATTTCTTACCAAAGTATTGTATTTTGTTGGATCTTTCTTATGGTGAGTTCAAATTCAGGGGTTGTCATTTAAGATTTCAAAGTTGACACCCCCCTGGGGCCACTCTTGATGATGTTTATAAAATGAAACCCAGTAGAAAATGTTTCCCCCTGAATATGATATAATACGTTTTTCGAAATTCATAACCATTCTCTAGATATTTCGAGTGACTCGTTTTTTTCTCAAACACTCTGTATGTATGTAAGTTTGGCTAAAGAAAGAACTGAAAATCTTGAGGGGTTATTTCCTAAAGAAGGGTGTCAGTGGGACAATGTCTTTTATCAATTCTTTCTACTATAGTACCTGTAGCTTCTTTAGTAAGAATTTGTCGAAATCTAATATAACCTACACTTACTCTATTTTAGTATGGTTCAAAAACAATATTTAACCGAACTTTAACACATTATATTTAAACCTCACCCAAACTTAAAATTAGAATAAAAGTGTACTTACAACAATTAGATTGCTAATTACTTTCCATTAAATTATTATTGGAACAATATTGTAACATTTCATAGTCCATGTCACTCGGCCAAAGGCCTGTAAACCTAACAATTAAACAAAGTATTTTCATCATTACCGTATAAAATGAATGACGAGAAATACTGTCATTTGAAGAGAAAGAATTAAAATACTACCTAATACATTCATAGATTTTGGGGAAAGTACCCAAATTCAGACTATTGGAAAAGGACCCGTGTCATCTACTGAAAAAGAAGAGGAGAGAGAAAGAGCGATAAAATTGATTACTTAATTGAAACAAGAAAGACATGTTTTGTGTAACAATTTGATTTACAAATGTTTTGGTCCTTCGGGCCGGCAGAAACAATGCCATTCGGTTCTTATAACTAAAACTACAAAATTATGGTAATGTGATTAAATGATTTAATAATATTAAAAATATTATACAACTAGTCCATAACACTAAAAAGGATGTTCCTATACTCGAATTTACATCAACAATACAATATGTCTATTTGAGGAACTTAACCATTTTATAATAACAAAAAGATCTTATTATGAAAAGCTGTAGAAATACAAAATTTTTAGAAAGGCAACAAAAAGTGTCCTCCGTCGTCTATGTACGACACTTCTGGAGGTCGAAAATTGAGGGGCTCTTCTACGACCATAGAATCTGATAGCCTTGGCCTTCCTCTTTTCTTTTTTTGTACTTCACCACTCTCGCTAAATTCCCCATCTTGCTTCAAAGGAACAGGTTGTGGCATCGGGTCTCTTGGTTTTCTCCACCCCTTTGGTCGTCCAGCCTTCTTTCGTTGAACAACAACCGGACCCTGTTGAATCTGGAAATCTCTATTCTTTCTCCAGCCCACAGGACGACCAACTTTACGTCGCGGGACATCTAGAGCATTTCTAGACGTTCCAGATACATTTGATTCGGAAGGGCGATTTTGATTGATTGGTTCAATGGAAACATTATTAGACGAAAGGACATTTTTTTTAGGGCGTCCTATTTTGGGGTTAGCTAATGCTAACAAGGCTGCGGGCGGTAGGGTTGAAAGATATTTGTGATACTTTCTCATCATATTATTTACAGTGGATGGTGAAGGTTGCTTCACGAAAGGTGAAATTTCTACGCCATGTTTTCTCAAAATTTCCGAGTACTGCTCAGCAGTTGTTTGTTGATTCTCATCCATGACACATGACACGGAATTGTATAGCATGTTTGTCACTGTGTCATCTGATTCATTTCTCTTGTGATCGGAGGGAAACAGGTCCGTATTCTTAGACGAGGACGATGTTGTGGGTGTTACCGTTATTTCTAACGAACTGGATATCGAAGGTTGTTCTGAAATGAAGAAGTGTTGATGATTATTAGTAAAATAAAGTTTGCCACAAACAAAAAAAAAAATAAAAAAAAAATAAGAACCTAGGTACTAATTTGCAAGAAATAAAACAACACTTGTTTCAATTTTGAAAATAATAAAATAAAAGTTTTCTCTTCTTTTGGTTTCAAACATTTCAATCAAGCAAAGCAAAGACAAGGTAAAGTTTGTACGATTTATTTCATCAAATAAAGCGCCTAATGGGGGAAAAAAAAGAAAGAAAAAAAAACACAATCAAAAGTTAAGAAGTAGATGATATACGAGAGATAATGAAAGCTCATGACTGTTCGTGTTTCTTAACATGGCGGTTTAAACAAGTCTTTTGTGTAGTAGAGTAAGAGCAATGTGGACATTGTAATGGTTTTGCCTCAGTATGTATGTACTGATGTCGCATCAAATTTGAAGCTCGGAAAGATTTAAAATCACAACAACCACATTTGTAAGGTCTCAAATTAGTGTGAACAAAATAGTGCTCCTGCACAGTTCTCTTGTATTTGCTTTCAAACTCGCATTGTTGACATTTGTACTTGTTGTTATGACTGGATACATGTTCTTCATAGAGGTACTTTTCATTGCAGTAGTAATTACAATATTTACAGAAAAAATATTTCACCGGGTTAACATTACAATTGTGTTCTTTCAATTGCTTTACAGACTGATAAGTTGAGTTACAATGATTGCATTTCAGAGATTCAATGTGATTTTGAAATACATGTCTTTGCAAATCCATGATCTCATACGTATTGAAATCACATACGCCGCAAGATTTCAAACAAGTCACTTTTCCGCTGGCAGATTCTGTTTTAATAAAGTTTGGTTGTTCAGTGTTTATTGGTGCCGTATCATTGGTATTCTCAATAGGACTACTAACTTCCTCATCTAGATGACATGACATGTGTTCATTGAACTCATCTTCTTCGTGAAATGTAAAATCACATAAGTTACACACGAGGGGTGGAACGTTCACTATTATGAATTCTGCATTACTTGATTCTACGTTCTCGTCAAACTCTTCACTTTGACTGACTTGGAGTGTATTACTTGTATCTGCAATTAGTTTTTCATTAATCACAATCGGTATTTGAACATCCTCATCCAAAAACTGTTGACTCTGAATTTCATCACGAGTTTCTTTTATTGTATACTTATTTGGCGATTTCTTTGTCTTTATCATGTTCCCTGAACATCGCTTGACATGTTTAATTAAAATATCTTTTGTTGTTGCTCTATACACACATGTTTCACATTTGTAAGGTTTTTGGAAGTTGTGAAATCTATTGATATGAGCTTCTAAATTTTTCGCTCGATATGCTCCGTAGTCACATTTGTCACAATTGAAAGGACGCTTGCCTGTATGTGTCAGCTGGTGCAGTTTCAAAGTGTGAGGGAGACGAGTTCGAAAATCACAATCGGGACATTGTAAATGTGGTTGTTCTGTGTGTGTTTTCAGATGAGCTTTCATGTATTTCATTTTGTTAATTCGGAGGCCACAGAAAGAACATTTATAAGCTTTGTTTAAATCGTCTTGTGCTTTCTTTTCAATGTAATGGTTGCTGACATGGCTCTTCATATCAATTTTTTTAGTCGTTTTAAAGTCACAATACATACATGAGAATAGTGGATCATCTAGATCTTCTGATTTTACGACAAACTCTCTTAAGACGTCATCTGGAAGAAAATAAAACAACGTAATATACTATTTCAAGCTTGAGGAGAAAAAATAACATCTACATGTAACAATCGTAAGCTGTATACGACTAAGGAAAAAAATCATTAATTTTAAAGACAACTTTGATAAGTTTCTAAGGTATAAGACATGTCGGGGACTTTATACCTATCACATTGTAAAATATGTGTAAAATAAAAAAAGCCCATTATTTTTTTATTATACATAGGTATTGTCTTTATTGTACGTACATTTAATAGCTTTATCTCGACAAATATTCACCATGACCCGTTTATAAAAAGTAATAATAATGACAATATATTTATGAAAAAGACGGCTAATAAAATTAATTTTACGGTAACAAACCATCTTACAACTTTGAAACAAGGTAAAAAATAAGGTAGTATAAACGGTATAGTAACAAAACAGACATCAAAATTTTAAAATTTACAAAAAGCGGTTGGGCCAATTGACCTAGTTATTGATCTTTAAAACTCCATAACGTATTAGTCGTTGGTTATTTCAATATTGTGTTCGGCCATGTGTAAGTTCAACTGTTCTTTAAGAAAAAATGTCTCTTCACACAAGTTGCAAGGAAATTCTGATTTACTACCATGTTTTTCATTTATATGACGTTTGAGATAGACGTTATACTTAAAACTAGCAGGACATTCTGGACATTTCATTGCAGTGTATATCTTCGGTTTCCTTTTCAGTTTTGAAAATGATTTCACATCAGTCTTACATCTTTCCTCTCTCATGGCATTTTTGTTTCTAATCACGAAACGAGATAGAAAATGGCTACTCGGTACAGATGTATGGCGACTGCTGATTTGCTGTTGCAAAACACTACTTTTTGGTGGCGCTGTTGATTTTTTCCGTTCTGCTACAGGATGAGTAGGACGGAAGTGTGCATTGACTACATGCTCTTCCAAATCATCTTCCGTATTAGCACAGAACTCACAATGTTCACACACATAAGAACAATTTTCAGAATGGGTCGACATGTGACTTCGAAGATTTGACTTACGAGCACATCTGTATTCACAAAGCTCACATTCAAATGGCAAATCCAACTGATGGGATGTCGAGTGAATTTTCAAAGCCATCTTCGTTCGACATTTCATGTTGCATTCATTACACTTGAACATCTTCGTTTCTGAGTGTATCGCCATGTGAGATTTCAAGTACTCTGAAGTTTTGAAACTACTTTCACATTTGTCACACGTATATGGCCTTCCTTGTTGAGTGTGCACCAGGGTTGTATGTTTCTGCAAATAGGCATTCATCTTGAAGCTCACTTCACAAACTTCACACTTGAATGGACGTTCATCGGAATGAGTTGCTAAATGAGACCGTAGAGTAGAAGCTGTTTTGAAGCTCAGATCACAAGAATCACAATCATATGGTCGTTCATCCGAATGTACTACCAAGTGAGTTTTCAAATTTCCACTCGTTTTACATGTGTAGTCGCAATATTCACATTCGTATGGTCTTTCCTCTGTATGAACCAACATATGAGTTTTTAAATTCCCAGCACTTTTGAACGTGCTTTCACAGCATTCACATTTGTAAGGTCGCTCGTCAGAATGAACTACTGAAGCATGTTTCTGCAGATATATGTTTGTCTTGAAACTTAGGTTACAAAGATCACATGTAAACGGACGTTCTTCAGTATGAACCAACTGATGCGTTCTCAACGAAGATGCAGTTTTGAATTTGAAATCACAAGTTTCACATTCGTAAGGTCTTTCATCAGTATGAACTGCCATATGCGTCTTGAGATGGGAATGATTATTGTTGGAAATGATCCCATATATCTACTGTAGGCTGTTGTCCCTATAATTCTGGACCACCCTGTATAATAATAAATAGGCAATAAAGGACCAAGTTAAAAAAAAAATAATAATAATAATGCATTAAAGAAAGACAAACCTACTGCAATCAAGCAACTTGTGTGGCTGTGGCAATCAACGAAATAGATTTCTTATAAAATTAATGGTTAATACATTTCATTTTTAATAGACTAATTAACATCTAACTTGTACAGCAAATATCTACATTAATCTCAACAAACTGTATGGCATTTCGTGTGGTTAAAAATGAGATCTACCTGATCCCTAAGAGGTAAAATGGGAAACTTAAAATGGAAGTTTAATAATGACAAGATTTAATCAACTTCTAACAAGCGCAATTATTAATAAGTTATCCTGAGTTCGAAAAATTGTGAGACAATAACAATAATAACATGAGGTCGACAAAATGGCCCCATAACGCCACGGATAAGGAAATCCATGGTCAATCATAGGTAATCACATGACAGCTGAAAAACTGTCAGGAGTAGTTGCAGCCAATATTACCTGGTAAAATGTAATAGAAAGTAAAAAAAACTACATATCATCAAATATGGCATCGAAAACAAATAATCTAAATGAAATTATTATTTTATTTATTTATTTATTTTTTACTCCCTCAACAAACCAGATTCGGTTGGGGTTAGGGCATCCTGATGGGCGACATTTTCGCAGCCCCAGTCCTATCATTATTTGGTTCAATATAATTTCACAGTTAAAACTTTTTCATTGCCTTGTTCAAGTTTCCTATACGTATTGGTAATGGAAAGCAATAGAGACAATATTTACTTTTAGAAGATTGTGTCAGCCCCAGTCATGGACTGCCCATTCGCACAGGCGTCCGGCAAAAACCCATTGCTCAACTGTATATTGTCCTTTTCCCCAAAGCCAGAATATTTGACATGCGTTTTCATATGTCTCTGCAAGTGATGATTATGTCGGAACGTGCACTGGCAGAGTTCACACACAAACGGTTTGGCGCCCAGATGAATGAGAATGTGGTTCTTAATGTTGCTCACCTGGTAGGTGAAATAGTTACAAGCGTAGCAGACGAATTTATACTTGTACACATCGGGCCGAAACATGGCCGGACACGATCGGCAGTGTTCGATCAAACTCGCGATTCTCGTGTTTGACATGACAACGCCGCAGTGTTGACAAAAGTTGGTGTTGAGTTTGAAAGGCATTGGGTTGGACAGGAGAGCTTCCACGTCCAGGGGAAATGTTCGATCAAACTCGCGATTCTCGTGTTCGACATGACAACGCCGCAGTGTTGACAAAAGTTGGTGTTGAGTTTGAAAGGCATTGGGTTGGACAGGAGAGCTTCCACGTCCAGGGGCAGATTGTTGAGCAGAGAAAACACGGACACTGGAAGAAGAAATGGTCGAATGAAGTGGTTTAGAATGAGACTAGATTCGTATAGGTTTAACTCAACTTTTAGAGCTGTTTGCCCCTACTTGTAAGCCTCAGAGTGGGCTTTTTGTGTACGAGAATGGGACCAACTTTGAATACAGGCCTATCCCGTTGGTGTAGACAAAAAGAAATTTTAAAGCTTCCCCAAATTTGATATTTTGTGCCGCACAGGAAAATCTAGGTAAGAAAACAAAAAGTGATCGAACGGCACGTTTTAGAAAACAGACGGAATAATACGAATAATAATTCAACGAAAAACAAGATATATTACTTTGATGATTCTCATTGCATTTTTAAAAAATTCTGAGACAGAACGAATTTTTCGATCATTTCGAAAAAATACGAATAAAAAATAAAATAAAAATAAAAAAGAGAGTCGATTTGGCCAAAAGGAAAAACATAGGTACCCTTCAACATCATGCCTCTTTTCTGGACTATATTTTGTGCCGCACAGGAAAATCTAGGTAAGAAAACAAAAAGTGATCGAACGGCAGGTTTTAGAAAACAGACGGAATAATACGAATAATAATTCAACGAAAAACAAGATATTACTTTGATGATTCTCATTGCATTTTTAAAATTTCTGAGACAGAACGAATTTTTCGATCATTTCGAAAAAATACGAATAAAAAATAAAATAAAAAAGAGAGTCGATTTGGCCAAAAGGAAAACATAGGTACCCTTCAACATCATGCCTCTTTTCTGGACATGGATTACACAAAAGACATTCGCAAAATATTCGGAGAAAGGGGCAAAAACAAATGACAAAGTTAGTTCTTGTTTTGAAAAGTTAGTTGGCAAACACTGACACAAGAAAAATAGCGGACAGGAAAGAAGGTAAAAAGAAATGAAAACACAAATCAAAGGAAATCTTTCGAGTGAACTTAATTTTTGTTAGTTTTAATAAAAAATATTGGGGGATTAGTAATTTTTCATTATAATTTTGTGTTAAATAAAAATGTATTTTTGTAAACAATAGGATAATATAAACTATATCAGGAATATTTTTTATGTACAAGGTGGATCAAGAAGTTATGTTTCCAAAAAGCTAGTGTTCAGAAAGAAGGTGAAAAGAAATGAAAACACAAATCAAAGGAAATCTTTCGAGTAAACTTAATTTTTGTTAGTTTTAATAAAAAATATTGGGGGATTAGTAATTTTTCATTATAATTTTGTGTTAAATAAAAATGTATTTTTGTAAACAATAGGATAATATAAACTATATCAGGAATATTTTTTATGTACAAGGTGGATCAAGAAGTTATGTTTCCAAAAAGCTAGTGTTCACTATCATTATTTGGTTCAATATAATTTCACAGTTAAAACGAAACTTTTTCATTGCCTTGTTCAAGTTTCCTATACGTATTGGTAATGGAAAGCAATAGAGACAATATTTACTTTTAGAAGATTGTGTCCCCATTTTATATTACCTATTCAAATTCATGTTCGTTTTAGACTTAGAAAAAGGGGAAACAGATTTCTTCCTTTTTACAGAAATACGACGCAAAATAATCAACTTTTATTTTTTTAGATGAAATTTCAAAGCTCCAGATTTCAAAATATTAAGAGGATACTTTTTTTTTTTACTTGGGGTTAATGACAAATCAATGAAACTAAACTTTTGACCCACCTTTCTTTAAATTAACCCTTATAACTTATAACATACGCGGAATTTATTCTATTATAACTACTTATTGAATAATCAATTAATTTACACATACTACTACTGCAATATGATCAATGTTTAAATTTTCTTGGTAATAGAGTACCCACAATAATATAAGTAGACGACCTTACATTTAGGTCTTCGCCATAGGGGGTCATTAATTGACCTTAATTTCTTACCAAAGTATTGTATTTTGTTGGATCTTTCTCATTTAAGATTTCAAAGTTGACACCCCCTGGGGCCACTCTTGATGATGTTTATAAAATGAAACCCAGTAGAAAATGTTTCCCCCTGAATATGATATAATACGTTTTTCGAAATTCATAACCATTCTCTAGATATTTCGAGTGACTCGTTTTTTTCTCAAACACTCTGTATGTATGTAAGTTTGGCTAAAGAAAGAACTGAAAATCTTGAGGGGTTATTTCCTAAAGAAGGGTGTCAGTGGGACAATGTCTTTTATCAATTCTTTCTACTATAGTACCTGTAGCTTCTTTAGTAAGAATTTGTCGAAATCTAATATAACCTACACTTACTCTATTTTAGTATGGTTCAAAAACAATATTTAACCGAACTTTAACACATTATATTTAAACCTCACCCAAACTTAAAATTAGAATAAAAGTGTACTTACAACAATTAGATTGCTAATTACTTTCCATTAAATTATTATTGGAACAATATTGTAACATTTCATAGTCCATGTCACTCGGCCAAAGGCCTGTAAACCTAACAATTAAACAAAGTATTTTCATCATTACCGTATAAAATGAATGACGAGAAATACTGTCATTTGAAGAGAAAGAATTAAAATACTACCTAATACATTCATAGATTTTGGGGAAAGTACCCAAATTCAGACTATTGGAAAAGGACCCGTGTCATCTACTGAAAAAGAAGAGGAGAGAGAAAGAGCGATAAAATTGATTACTTAATTGAAACAAGAAAGACATGTTTTGTGTAACAATTTGATTTACAAATGTTTTGGTCCTTCGGGCCGGCAGAAACAATGCCATTCGGTTTAAATGGCACATTTGTTTGGAAAGAAAAAAGGAAGATGAAGTAGGAAAGCTACATAGGTAAGTATTACCAAGCTGAATAATAAAAAAAGGGAGTTGTTAATTTTCTATGGAGTTATAGGAATAAAAAATGTTTGAAAAACAAATGAAAATAAAAACCAAAACTTGAACAGAGCAGAAAATAATAATTGAATATCATAATAACTATAGTAAACAATAAGAAAAAAAGCTAACCTTAATTTTAGACAGCGCCCTTGAAAATCGTTAATGTGTTTAGAAGGAAATAAAGAGTAAAATAGGGCTGCAGAAAACTAAAATTCAAGATCTTCTCTAACCAAGATTAAATTTTAAATGTGTCTTTTGTATAACAAAAACAATACTTTCTCTAAATCTAAAGCCTTGCTTATAGAAAATGGCAAAGAAACAATCAACTGATTAATAATAAGTAACAAAAAATACAACAACATACAAAAAACAATATGGCACAATGAATTACAAATTGGGTGACAAGGAGATTTACAATTTACAATATAACAAATTTATCAGTTTAGAGACATAACACTATAACAACATTATTTAATGTTCCACTGAGTTAACACTATCTTATGGTTAAGATGTAATAATTTTCATCAACAATGTTGACTGCCACACACACTATGTGATTAAAGAAAAAGAAAGAAGGAAAAAAAAAAAAAAAAAAAAAAAAAAAAAAAAAATGAAAAACTGTGACAAAGTTTCGCCTTGATTAAAAGCGGTTTGTCAGATTCTGATGATTTACCAAATAGGGAAAAATAGTGGTTGGGTGGAAGAACTCACGTACTTAAGTGCGAGCCCTGCCACTTGAATGAAAATAATAATAACAATAATACAGGGTGGTCCAGAATTATAGGGACAACGGCCTACAGTAGATATATGGGATCATTTCCAACAATAATCATTCCCATATGCATGAGCGGTTTCGATCGGTTCTCTAGATAACCGCCATTTTGTGTGTTTTGGGGAAAATGAGAGGCACTCTCAGAAAAAGTTGAATAACTTTTTTTCTACTTATCGTAGAAAGAAACGGTTTTCATTTTTGAAATTTACACAAAATTTGACATCTTGACTTTCTTGACTTATGTCCTATAATCCCGAGGGGGACGTAGGGCCTCAACAAAGGAACGCCACCGGATTCGATTTTGTGCCATCGACTTGATCTGACTTACTTGACTTATGTCCTATAATCCCGAGGGGGACGTAGGGCCTCAACAAAGGAACGCCACCGGATTCGATTTTGTGCCATCGACTTGATCTCTCCCCAAGTTTTGTAATCCAAGTCGAGTTCGGTATTTCATTCCAAAGGGCACTCCTAAAAATAGGTAAGTTTGTATTTTTGCATATTAATATGATTGTTCTAGATAGAAATTTGACATCTAGAACAATCATATTAATATGCAAAAAATACAAACTTACCTATTTTTAGGAGTGATTCTCTCCAAAGTTTCAGTTTAATTGAAACAAGAAAGACATGTTTTGTGTAACAATTTGATTTACAAATGTTTTGGTCCTTCGGGCCGGCAGAAACAATGCCATTCGGTTCTTATAACTAAAACTACAAAATTATGGTAATGTGATTAAATGATTTAATAATATTAAAAATATTATACAACTAGTCCATAACACTAAAAAGGATGTTCCTATACTCGAATTTACATCAACAATACAATATGTCTATTTGAGGAACTTAACCATTTTATAATAACAAAAAGATCTTATTATGAAAAGCTGTAGAAATACAAAATTTTTAGAAAGGCAACAAAAAGTGTCCTCCGTCGTCTATGTACGACACTTCTGGAGGTCGAAAATTGAGGGGCTCTTCTACGACCATAGAATCTGATAGCCTTGGCCTTCCTCTTTTCTTTTTTTGTACTTCACCACTCTCGCTAAATTCCCCATCTTGCTTCAAAGGAACAGGTTGTGGCATCGGGTCTCTTGGTTTTCTCCACCCCTTTGGTCGTCCAGCCTTCTTTCGTTGAACAACAACCGGACCCTGTTGAATCTGGAAATCTCTATTCTTTCTCCAGCCCACAGGACGACCAACTTTACGTCGCGGGACATCTAGAGCATTTCTAGACGTTCCAGATACATTTGATTCGGAAGGGCGATTTTGATTGATTGGTTCAATGGAAACATTATTAGACGAAAGGACATTTTTTTTAGGGCGTCCTATTTTGGGGTTAGCTAATGCTAACAAGGCTGCGGGCGGTAGGGTTGAAAGATATTTGTGATACTTTCTCATCATATTATTTACAGTGGATGGTGAAGGTTGCTTCACGAAAGGTGAAATTTCTACGCCATGTTTTCTCAAAATTTCCGAGTACTGCTCAGCAGTTGTTTGTTGATTCTCATCCATGACACATGACACGGAATTGTATAGCATGTTTGTCACTGTGTCATCTGATTCATTTCTCTTGTGATCGGAGGGAAACAGGTCCGTATTCTTAGACGAGGACGATGTTGTGGGTGTTACCGTTATTTCTAACGAACTGGATATCGAAGGTTGTTCTGAAATGAAGAAGTGTTGATGATTATTAGTAAAATAAAGTTTGCCACAAAAAAAAAAAAATAATAAGAACCTAGGTACTAATTTGCAAGAAATAAAACAACACTTGTTTCAATTTTGAAAATAATAAAATAAAAGTTTTCTCTTCTTTTGGTTTCAAACATTTCAATCAAGCAAAGCAAAGACAAGGTAAAGTTTGTACGATTTATTTCATCAAATAAAGCGCCTAATGGGGGAAAAAAAAGAAAGAAAAAAAAACACAATCAAAAGTTAAGAAGTAGATGATATACGAGAGATAATGAAAGCTCATGACTGTTCGTGTTTCTTAACATGGCGGTTTAAACAAGTCTTTTGTGTAGTAGAGTAAGAGCAATGTGGACATTGTAATGGTTTTGCCTCAGTATGTATGTACTGATGTCGCATCAAATTTGAAGCTCGGAAAGATTTAAAATCACAACAACCACATTTGTAAGGTCTCAAATTAGTGTGAACAAAATAGTGCTCCTGCACAGTTCTCTTGTATTTGCTTTCAAACTCGCATTGTTGACATTTGTACTTGTTGTTATGACTGGATACATGTTCTTCATAGAGGTACTTTTCATTGCAGTAGTAATTACAATATTTACAGAAAAAATATTTCACCGGGTTAACATTACAATTGTGTTCTTTCAATTGCTTTACAGACTGATAAGTTGAGTTACAATGATTGCATTTCAGAGATTCAATGTGATTTTGAAATACATGTCTTTGCAAATCCATGATCTCATACGTATTGAAATCACATACGCCGCAAGATTTCAAACAAGTCACTTTTCCGCTGGCAGATTCTGTTTTAATAAAGTTTGGTTGTTCAGTGTTTATTGGTGCCGTATCATTGGTATTCTCAATAGGACTACTAACTTCCTCATCTAGATGACATGACATGTGTTCATTGAACTCATCTTCTTCGTGAAATGTAAAATCACATAAGTTACACACGAGGGGTGGAACGTTCACTATTATGAATTCTGCATTACTTGATTCTACGTTCTCGTCAAACTCTTCACTTTGACTGACTTGGAGTGTATTACTTGTATCTGCAATTAGTTTTTCATTAATCACAATCGGTATTTGAACATCCTCATCCAAAAACTGTTGACTCTGAATTTCATCACGAGTTTCTTTTATTGTATACTTATTTGGCGATTTCTTTGTCTTTATCATGTTCCCTGAACATCGCTTGACATGTTTAATTAAAATATCTTTTGTTGTTGCTCTATACACACATGTTTCACATTTGTAAGGTTTTTGGAAGTTGTGAAATCTATTGATATGAGCTTCTAAATTTTTCGCTCGATATGCTCCGTAGTCACATTTGTCACAATTGAAAGGACGCTTGCCTGTATGTGTCAGCTGGTGCAGTTTCAAAGTGTGAGGGAGACGAGTTCGAAAATCACAATCGGGACATTGTAAATGTGGTTGTTCTGTGTGTGTTTTCAGATGAGCTTTCATGTATTTCATTTTGTTAATTCGGAGGCCACAGAAAGAACATTTATAAGCTTTGTTTAAATCGTCTTGTGCTTTCTTTTCAATGTAATGGTTGCTGACATGGCTCTTCATATCAATTTTTTTAGTCGTTTTAAAGTCACAATACATACATGAGAATAGTGGATCATCTAGATCTTCTGATTTTACGACAAACTCTCTTAAGACGTCATCTGGAAGAAAATAAAACAACGTAATATACTATTTCAAGCTTGAGGAGAAAAAATAACATCTACATGTAACAATCGTAAGCTGTATACGACTAAGGAAAAAAATCATTAATTTTAAAGACAACTTTGATAAGTTTCTAAGGTATAAGACATGTCGGGGACTTTATACCTATCACATTGTAAAATATGTGTAAAATAAAAAAAGCCCATTATTTTTTTATTATACATAGGTATTGTCTTTATTGTACGTACATTTAATAGCTTTATCTCGACAAATATTCACCATGACCCGTTTATAAAAAGTAATAATAATGACAATATATTTATGAAAAAGACGGCTAATAAAATTAATTTTACGGTAACAAACCATCTTACAACTTTGAAACAAGGTAAAAAATAAGGTAGTATAAACGGTATAGTAACAAAACAGACATCAAAATTTTAAAATTTACAAAAAGCGGTTGGGCCAATTGACCTAGTTATTGATCTTTAAAACTCCATAACGTATTAGTCGTTGGTTATTTCAATATTGTGTTCGGCCATGTGTAAGTTCAACTGTTCTTTAAGAAAAAATGTCTCTTCACACAAGTTGCAAGGAAATTCTGATTTACTACCATGTTTTTCATTTATATGACGTTTGAGATAGACGTTATACTTAAAACTAGCAGGACATTCTGGACATTTCATTGCAGTGTATATCTTCGGTTTCCTTTTCAGTTTTGAAAATGATTTCACATCAGTCTTACATCTTTCCTCTCTCATGGCATTTTTGTTTCTAATCACGAAACGAGATAGAAAATGGCTACTCGGTACAGATGTATGGCGACTGCTGATTTGCTGTTGCAAAACACTACTTTTTGGTGGCGCTGTTGATTTTTTCCGTTCTGCTACAGGATGAGTAGGACTTGATTCCCCTAAAATCGCATATTTTACATTTCAAGTTATCTCCAAGAAAACCTTTAGAAAAGTTCATATTGCTAAAATCACATTTTTCCAATAAAACTATTACATCCATATTTTTATCGACAAGCGAGCAGTTTAGATTCTTACGAACAGAGTCATTTGAACTCTTTTTAGTAATGACAGGTTTATTTTTCCTATTATAGGGTCTTTTTTTAATGCCTACATTAACAACATTATTGACTGGCAATTTCACGCGACTTAGAGGTCCAGCTTTGTGAGGTTTGATTTTTTTACTTTTAAAACCATCAAGACTTTGAAATACTTTTGAAGAACCTGAATCATTACTGTCATGATCTTGTGACATAATAATGTTCAAATTCTCTTGTGAAGGACCTTCAATTTGTTCATGGAGACGTGTATTGATTTTATGAGTTTCTGAGACTAAATGATCGTCAAATGCTTCTTTAGTCACAAATACAATATCGCAAGCTCTACACTCAAAAACTTTGGTATGAACAATTAGTTTGTGCTGCAGCGTTGAATCAATTTGGTTCTCATAATCATGAATAACGTCATTACTTGGACTTCGAGATTCTAATTGGATATTTTTATCGTGGTTCGGAACTCCTTGAGTAGAGCAGAAGAATTCTCCGTTCCGATCACACATATCTTCAAGACATTGATTTGTTGGGTCAACAACTATGAATTCTGTAAAAAAAAAATAAAAAATAAAAATAAATAAAACTAAGTTAATGAACATGATTATCGTGATTTAATTGTAACAGTACATTATACACAATTTGATTGTACAAAATGAGATTCGAAAATTTTGAAATTATTTTCAATAATATATATTTTTTTTTTTTTTTATCAGACAGACAGACTATGTTTCAGAAAAGTTGAAAATATTTCAGTGTAATAGTACATGACGACCTACAACCCTGAAAGTCAGCCCTATTTTAACAAAACTAGTACAACTGATGTTTGTCAAGTATGATTTTTCTAGGCGTCAAAATTACTGGGAAAATAGGATGTTCATTGGTAAGGACTATTTTATCTTATAATCGGAATCACAACTTATTTACAATTTTAGATACGTGATAAAAAAACGTCTTGAAACTGAGGTTACAAAGATCACATGTAAACGGACGTTCTTCAGTATGAACCAACTGATGAGTTCTCAACGAAGATGCAGTTTTGAATTTGAAATCACAAGTTTCACATTCGTAAGGTCTTTCATCAGTATGTACTGCCATATGCGTCTTGAGACTACCACTGGTTTTGGTTTTATAATCACAATATTCACATTCAAACGGTCTTTCATCCGTATGCTTAATCATATGAATTTTCAAGTTACTTGCTGTTTTACAAGTGTACTCACACAAGTCGCATTTATAAGGTCTTTCTTCAGTATGTACAATCATATGGGATTTTAAAGCGCTAGTTTGTTTAAAGGAATAATCACACAAGTCACATTTATAAGGCCTTTCTTCAGTATGAACCAACATATGTGTCCTCAAGTGACCCAGTTGTTTCCCAGTGTAATCACAGAGTTCACATTTATAGAATCTTTCATCGGAATGAACCAACATATGCGTCTTTAAGGTGCTTGCTTGTTTAGCTGTGTATTCACAGAGTTCACATTCATAAAGTCTTTCGTCAGAATGGGTTATATTTTGATGTTTTTGCAGATAAGTTAAGGTCTTGAAAGAAAAGTCACATATGTCACACTTGAACGGTCTTTCCTCCGAGTGAACTAACATGTGACTTCGCAAATTACCTGGCAGTTTACAACTATAATCACATATTTCACATTTATGAGGCTTTTCTTCAGTGTGTACAAGCATATGGGATCTTAAAGCGCTAGAGTGCTTAAATGAAGAATCACACAAGTCACAATTATAGAGTCTTTCTTCAGAATGTACAAACATATGGGATTTTAAAGCGCTAGGGTGCTTAAATGAAGAATCACATATTTCACATTTATAAGGTCTCTCATCAGTATGTACAAGCATATGTAATTTCAAATTACCCGATTGTTTACAACTATAGTCACAGAGTTCACATTTATAGAGTCTTTCTTCAGAATGTACAAACATATGAGATTTTAAAGCGCTAGGGTGCTTAAATGAAGAATCACATATTTCACATTTATAAGGTCTCTCATCAGTATGTACAAGCATATGTAATTTCAAATTACCCGATTGTTTACAACTATAGTCACAGAGTTCACATTTATAGAGTCTTTCTTCAGTATGTACAAGCATATGTGTTCTCAAAACGCCCAAATGTTTAAAGGAATGATCGCACAAGTCACATTTATAAGGTCTCTCTTCAGAATGAACTGCCAAATGTGTTCTCAAGTGACCCAGTTGTTTGCAGGTATAATCGCACTGATCACACTTAAAGGGTCTTTCCTGCATATGTGTTCTCAAAACGCCCAAATGTTTAAAGGAATGATCGCACAAGTCACATTTATAAGGTCTTTCTTCAGAATGAACTGCCAAATGTGTTCTCAAGTGACCCAGTTGTTTGCAGGTATAATCGCACTGATCACACTTAAAGGGTCTTTCCTCTGAGTGGACAATCATATGAGATTTCAAATTACCAGCCGTTTTAAATGAACACTCACATATGTCACATTGGAATGGTTTTTTCTCGTTATGATTTTCAGTTAAATGTGTTGTCAATGTATTAAGTGTTTTGAATGTTTCTTCACATCGATCACATTTATAAAGTTGTTCTCCTGTATGAGATGACAAATGTTTTCTCAAGATTTCTTTTCTCTTGCAGCTATAATCACAAATATTACACGTGAATGATTTATCTTTCATATTACGCTTGAATGATCTACCTTTCGAATGCGATTTTATGTGAGCTTTGAAGTATGACAATTGAGAACAGGAGTATTTGCAGTGGTCACAGGAGTACATTTTTTTGCTCCCAGGAGCTCGAATTTTTCGGTGTTTCGTTTCCATATGGGTCTCAAAAGAAGATCTATACTTGAATATTTTATCACAAATCATACATTTCATTTCATGCTTAGTTCGTACATGTTGTCTGTATTTTTTAACATATTTACATTGAAAGTCACACAGCTTGCAACGGAATAGAAATCCATCATGGCTTTCCATATGTTTCTCCGTATACCACTGATGTACAGAGGTAAAGTCGCATACTTCACACTTGAATTTTTTAGAGTGAACTTTCAGACGATGTTTTTTTAGTTCTAATTTATTGTCAAATACTTCTTCACACGATTCACATTTCACTTTTACATCTTGGTGGTTTGAATTATTGTGGTCATTCATTTCAAACTGATCAATTGTTTCGAAGGAGCACAAGGCACACTTTAAACTAGCGCGCCCGTGTTTTTTCTGATGTTTTTTATACTCTCTTTTGGTCATTGATTGATAATCACATATTTTGCACTTCAGACGTTGCCATTCATGCATTGTAACATGAGCATCATTCTCTTCATGTGTATTTGGTACAAAATCACAAAGTGAACATTTCAACTTTTCCATTTCATGTTTATATTCATGAAGGAACTTATCTCTATCATCTGCAGCAATATAGTCACATGTCTTGCATTTTAACTTGCTGTTAAGATGAATTTTATCATGTGCTTGCTTGTCTTCGAAGCTGTATTCTTGCAAGTGTAATCACATAACTCACATTCTACTGGCCTCTCATCGGTATGAACATACATATGAGTCCTGAGCGTGGAAGAACTTTTACATGAATATTCACAAAGTTCACATTGGAACGGTCTTTCTTCTGAATGTACAACCATGTGATTTTTAAGATAAGTTTGCGTTTTGAAACTGCTTCCACATATATCACAACTAAATGGTCTCTCATTAGTATGACTAATTTGATGGTGGCGTAAACCTTCTGTAGATTTAAATGTACATTCGCATATATCGCATGTGTAAGGTCGTTCCTCCGTATGGACTAACATATGATTTCTCAAATAACTGACTTGTTTACAAGAATAATCGCACAGTTCACATGTGTAAGGTCGTTCTTCCGTATGTACTAACATATGACTTCTCAAATAACTGATTTGTTTACAAGAATAATCGCACAGTTCACACTGATAAGGCTTTTCTTCAGTATGAACCAACATGTGTGTTTTTAAATTCCCTTGCTGTTTAAATCTTGCATCGCAAACTTCACACTTATATGGCCTGACATCCGAGTGTACTGTCAAAGTATGATTTTTCAAGTAAACTGCTGTTTTACAAGTATAATCACAGAGTTCACATTTGTAGGGTCTTTCTTCAGAGTGGGCAACATTAATGTGCTTTGTCAAGGTCGGTAAAGTTTTAAATGAACCGTTACACAAGTCACACTTAAAGGGTCTTTCCTCTGAGTGGATAGCCATATGTGATTTCAAATTGCCACTGGATTTGAAAGAACTTTCACATATGTCACATTGGAAAGGTTTTTGTTCATTATGAATTTCAGCTAAATGTGCTGTCAAAGTACTTACTGATTTGAAAGTTTCCTCGCACTTATCACATTTATAGGGTCGTTCTCCTGTATGAGATGACAAATGTTGTCTCAAATATTCTCTTTTCTTACTTCTATAATCACATAGATGACACTTGAAGGGCTTATCTTCAGAATGAACGTACATGTGAGCTTTTAGATAACTAATTTTGGTACACGTGTACTCACACTGATCACATGAAAAAGTTTTAGAGCCGCTTACACCTCCACGTCTACTTAAGTGTTTGGATTCCATATGCCTTTTATATTCCGAATTATATTTGAAGGTCCTATCACATATTTTACATTTCAATTCTTTGTTATGCTTACTTCGAACATGTATTCTATATCTTTTCGCATATTTACATTGGAAATCGCACAGATTGCATTGGAAAATGTATCCTTCATGACTTTCCATGTGTTTCTCTGTGTACCAGCGATCTACTGAGTCAAATTCACACAATTTACATTTGAAACGTTTAGTATGTAGAGAAAGGCGATGTTTTTTCAAATCTGCCTTGGACCGAAATATTTCTTCGCAAGATTCACATTTTACTTTCATATCGTGATGATTTTGATCAATGTGTTCATTCAATTCAGTTTGATCAATTGTTTCAAATGGACAAGCGGTACATTTCAAAATATCACGGGTGTGCTTTCCTTTATGTCTTTTATATTCTCTTTTGGTTATTGCTTGATAATCACATATGTCACATTTTAGACGTTCCCGTTCATGCATTGCAACATGAGCATCATTCTCCTCATGTGTATTTGGTACAAAATCACAAAGTGAACATTTCAACTTTTCCATTTCATGTTTATATTCATGTAGGAACTTGTCTCTATCATCTGCAGCAATATAGTCACATGTCTTGCATTTTAACTTGCTGTTAAGATGAATTTTATCATGTGCTTGCTTGTCTTCGATAGAACGGCCAATGTAAGTACATTCACTACATTTCAAATTGAAATGATTCAACACATGTAAATCTCGGTCCTGAACGTTTTCACAAATATGATCACAAAATGAACATTGGAACTCATTAGAAGTTGATTCATTGGGCTCACTGCCCATCGATACAGAGAGAAAATCACCAATATTGGTTCCAGTATGATTGAGAGCATGTGCTTCTTTATCACTTACAGAAATAGCAAAATAATCACATATTGTACACTTGAGATCTTTGTTTTCATGAGTTTCTTCTATGTGTCTATCTAATTCTGTTTTGTTGATTCCCCTAAAATCACATATTTTACATTTCAAGTTATCTCCAAGAAGACCTTTAGAAAAGTTCATATTGTTAAAATCACATTTTTCCAATAGAACAATCACATCCATATCTTTACTAATAGACGTGCAGTTAAGATTGGTGTTACGAACAGAGTCATCAGTATTCTTGTTTATGATGAGTGGTTTATTTTTCCTGTTATAAGGTCTCTTTTTCATGCCTACATTTACAACTTTGTTGCCTGTTACGTTGAATTTAAATCTCGTGACTAGTCTTCCACTACTCGGTTTATTAACATGAGCATCATTCACTTCACTACCAGTTAAATGACTCGAGTCCACATTATTATCAAGTTCTTTCTCAGATGTGATATTTTGAATTTCACTTTTAACTTCTAAAATTTTGTTTCGCAGATAAGAATATTTCTTCCGTCTATGTTTAGTTTTATTGATCTTGTGTTTCGTCGAAGTCAAATGGACTTTGTAACTCTCTTTAGTTACGAAGATATCATCGCAAGCTTTACATTCGAAAACTTCATTGTGTACAATAAGGTTATGCTCTAGTGGAGTATCGGTCGAGTCTTCATAATCATGAGTATCCTCATTATCATCAAACCTAGAGTCTTCTTCTTTAGGGATAAAGTCTGTGGATTTTTCATCATTCGTCATTGTTTCTTGACTACACTCTGAAATGAAAAAGGTAATAATTATCAGACATAGAAAAAAAAAAACAAAACAAATGCATTTACCGACATCTAAAAATATCATACTAAGACCAAAGTCAGGAACCGTTAACTGAATTTTCACCTAAAGATGCCTTTGAGTTTTTTAACACTTCAAAGTGATGAACTGATCGCACAGATTATAAATAATAAAGATCGTAAAATAGATAAAAATCACAAACAATTAAACTTATTATTAAAAGAACAAAAGGTACTACTACACAGGTAAAATCAAAATAAAAGCTGCCTATCGAACTGTTCAAGACAAGATTTTAAAACAAACGATTAAAACATAAAACTAAAAGATTCATAAGGTTATCACACCATATGAGCTTGACTTAGCGTTGAGCCATGAATTCTTCAGTTAATAAGTTTTATATGACACGACATCGCGGACGTACGAATTGACCAAATACTAGTTCTTGTGTAGTAGCCAGTAGCCACCCTCACAGGAACTTGTGTATTTTATAATTTACTTCATGCGATATCGTAAGATGTCAAACCGTGTGAACATCCAGAGTACCCCTCACAGGAACTTGTGTATTTTATAATTTACTTCATGCGATATCGTAAGATGTCAAACCGTGTGAACATCCAGAGTACCCAAAGGCTCACGCATGTAACTAATAAATAGGTTAAAATTTAATGAACACAATCAAACTGGAAAAAGTCCCGGCAATGAGTATCGTGGAAAAATAGATTTATTTTAAGTGTAAGCACTTGAGTTGATTTACAAATGTGAGTGGGTACTATGTTGGGGGATAGATGGTGTTATCTAATTCTAACCAGGAAGAAAAGCGGACTGAACAGTAAAACGAACTTTTATCACCCTTTGTAAGTTCAGTTTTATGTTCACCCAACTTAAGTATACCTATTCCAACGGAATTTGTGCAAGAATTCCAAATTGTTATGTATCTACTTTCAGAATCTGATTACAAATCGAAATAAATATCAACCCTGCGTTCTTCTCTTATGCAGGTTTTATCAGGATTGAACCTTCTTGTTTTTTGTTAGATCTTTTTATTATAACACTAAATCAGACTGTTTAGGTCAAGTGTTTACCGTGCAGCAGATTTTTTGGTTCCTTGGCTTTTTATTTTAGATTGCTATAATGCGGTCCATATCTTTAAATATTTTTAAAATTGGTATTACAGCCGTTCTCAATGTGTGCTATTTTATTTTTATAATGGCTAAAGACATGTCCACATTTATTACACTTTAAATAACTAGAGTGTGATGGTAAATGTGAAATTAATTCAAGGCTTTTAGTACAGATAAACCCGCAATCCCAACATTTGTATGTGTGAGAGTTATGAATGTTTTCCATGTGTTTCCTTAGAAATGAGACTTTCAAGAAAGATTTTTTACAAACAACACATTTGAACGGTAGTTCAAATACTTCAGGCGTATTTGCTGTTTCTTTTGAATTAGCAGATTTCAATGGTGAAAGCATGATCACGGGCAAAATATTCGAGGATTCCACTGAAGTAAGGACATTATTATTGTTCTTGCGATGCTTATGACGTACGTGAATGGACAAATACCGAGGACGACTGAATTCTTGGCCACAAGCACAGATGAAGGAATTGACTGACTGAGAATGAACTCTACGAGCATGTGATTTCAAGAGTCGGAAATTAAGGAAGCGCAAATGGCAGCTGGGACATTTATACCATGCCACTGTCTCTTGTTTTTGTTTTATTTTTAAAGAGTTTTGTTTCTTATGGTCAGTCAAATGTTTCAAGTAGAGAGCCTTGTTTTCACATTTAAAATCGCAATTCTGACAACTATACTTGAGTTCATCAGCATGAACCATAGCATGCGTATTCAGTGTGTCTTTTGAGCTACTTGTGAAATCACATTGCGTACACATGAAAGTTTGCTGCATTTAAAATCGCAATTCTGACAACTAAACTTTAGTTCATCAGCATGAACCATAGCATGCGTATTCAGTGTGTCTTTTGAGCTACTTGTGAAATCACATTGCGTACACATGAAAGTTTGCTCCTTTTGATTATGACTGGTCATATGGTATTCAAAACTGTCTTTCCTCGAGTATCCCAAGTTACACTTTTCACAACGAAAAAGGTTACTGGATAAATGATAACGCTGGTGTAATTTCAACTGTTTATGATTCTTTAATCTGAATCCGCAAAGTTTACATGGCAAACGTCTCTTAGTGTTATGAAATCCCATGTGTAATTTCCATTGCTTGTCAGTCTGAAATACTCGATCACAGATGTCACAAGTTAGCTGAGATTCACTTTGCATCTCAAATGCACTTGGTTTCATTCTCAAAGCCACTTGGTCTCTTTTTTCAACTTGCATCTCTAATGGAGTTGGTTTCAAGACCCCATGTACTCTTCTCTGATGGGTGTTATTGTCACTTTGTCTCGAAAATCTTCTAAGGCATACAGGGCATTGGTGTTTTCTATCCAGAGAATGCAGAGGCATGTGATTATCCAAGGCATGTTTGTGGTACGTCTGATATGAACACTGAGTACAAGAGTATTTCTCACCAATTTCGACAGAACCAACTCCATCTATTTGTTTTTGGTGAACTAAGAGTTTATGTCTACTCAGATGTGTATATTTAGAATTTCTCCGAAAACAAATATTACAACTGTAAGGGAAGAGAAGCGCGTGGAGTGAGTTCATGTGGGTTCTCAAAGATTCTGAGTTTTCGAACTTTTCTTCACACAAATAGCAACTATATGGTTTGTCTCCTGTATGCTTAAGAGCAATGTGTTTCTCCACAGCACTTGCCCGTCTAAAAAGTTGACTACAATACTCACATTGTCTTTTATTTTTTGATAATATAGGAGGTACTTCCGTCTGTGAGTTATGCGAATTTTGATGGCTTGTCAACATGCTCAAATTTCCACCAACATAATCACATTTATCACATGGAAAACTATGTAACGCCTTCATATGATCTTCCAAAATCGAATGGGTCTTGAAAAAACAATCGCAGATATTGCATTTGTAATTGTCGTACATTTTCATCGATCTAGTTTCACGAACCAATTCCTCTTTTTGTAAATCAGGTGACAAGTCGGGTTCTATTGGGATTTCATTTGTTTCTTCGTCTGGTGTCATATGTTGTGTTCGCGTCACGCGTGTCACATGCTGTTTCAAATGACTCAAAAGTACAGATTTCTTCGATGCACTAAAGTCACAGTGCTCACAATTCCATGTGAAATGACCAGCTTCTTTGTGTTCAATGAATTTTTTCGGTGTTTTGGTCGTAAATGAACATTGCTTACAGTTGAAGTCATAGCCTTCATGCTCGTGATAGTAGTGGAAGTAGATTTGATTCTTACCTATGACCTTTTCATTGCAAAGTTCACACTGTTCTGTATACTCATGAGCTCTTATATGTGAATCGAACCGGCGAAAGGTATTAAAACACAAATGACACTCATCACACGTGAATGAGATTCCTTTATGACAAGTTTTGTAATGATCACCCAATGTCACTTTAAATTGAGTCTCAAAAGGGCATTTCTTACAAGAGTAGGTCACTGTGTTTTGCAAATGCTTCCTAAAGACATGCGCTCTTATTCCTTTGATATTCACAGCTTGGTAGTTACAAAGCTTACATTTCAAATCTTCAGCTTCATTCATATCATATTTAATGTTGAGCTTGATACCAGATTCTCTTGTCATTTTGTACTTTGGACAATCATCGGGATCTAGATGTTCTCTTTTAATATTTGCATAGAAAATTCGATCATTATGTTCTGAACAAGTGTTCTCTATTTTATTGATAATTCCATTACAAACATCAAATTTAACATCGCCATCATCGCCATCATCATCATCATCATCATCATCTGAGTTACAATTAGAATTATTCACGGACGGAACACTGTTTTTAGAAATTTCATTGAACACATGCAGCTTCCCATCATCATCTGAGTTACAATTAGAATTATTCACGGACGGAACACTGTTTTTAGAAATTTCATTGAACACATGCAGCTTCCCTGAGAGATGGTTTATGTATTTCTGCTTACCAACAAATACTTCATCACACACTTCACATTCAAAAACATCTCTGTGAATAATGACACCATTGCCGAGTTCTTTTTCCATTTCAAAATGATCATGGAAATCAAACCACTCTTGTTTTACGTTGATTTCTAATCTGTCAACATTGATGGCACTCGCGGGATTGTTTTCAGTTTGGAGAGACTTCAAACAAATCTGCCCTTTTACATCAAGAGCTTCATGAGAAATTGAATTCATATCACTGATATGACTAGAGTTGGGATAACTAAAATTAAGTACATTATTTTGGTTGCTAGGAAAATCTCCATGGAAGTATTTGATATGTTCATAGAGTAACGTGTGTGATGTTGTGTAGAACTCGTCGCATGCTTCACAAGTGTAATACATTTCACCATTGCTCAAGTGGGGAAATCTGTCAAAGGATGCTCCATACAGATATTGTAACATGTCCACATCTGAAAGAAAGAAATGGAATAAATAAATATAGGTAGGACCTTAGAAGATTGAAATACACAATGTACCTACATAGTACATACAAATGGAAAAAGTGTGTTTCTCATATTGAAAGTAGATGGTAGGACCTTAGAAGATTGAAATACACAATGTACCTACATAGTACATACAAATGGAAAAAGTGTGTTTCTCATATTGAAAGTAGATGGGTTAATCTTTCTTGAATAATTTCCATTCCCCAATTTAAATATCTAAAACAGGGCAAACAAGTTTTTACAATGAAAATGTATTATTATTTAGTCAAGTGAAGACTTATTTCCTTCTTATTTTAGTAATAGTTAGGTAGTACTTCACATGGTATCCCGTTTCCAAAGTTTATGAAAATGTTTTCAACTTTAATAAAATCTTAGGTAGAGATCTTATTTTCATGGGTGTGTGGAACGCATATGGTATTTCAAAGCCTGCGAGCTGGCTCCTTTGAACGTACAGTGGGAACAGTTATACGGTTTGGACCCTGTGTGGGTCATGATATGATTCTTCATGTTGGTGCTGATGTATGTTGAATAATAGCATGCGTAACACATGAATTTGTCTTTATGTGGATGAATGCGGGGCATGGCAACGCAAGCCCGACAATGATACATTAGATCATTCAGATTGCTTGACTCGAACTGAAAACAGTGCATGCAGCCTTGCTTTGAAATCTCGAGCTTGTCTGAAAAGAAGAAAATATCGTGGAACAATAATTCAAAATGATCTTTCTTTACTGTTTCAAAATTAGCCCATCAGTGCAAGAGATGCAAGCTGAGAACTTGGAACAAATGATATTAAAAACACACAAAATCCATTAATTTCATATATTGATTTTTCTTTCCCCAAATTTGTTGAGGTGTACATGTACACTATTGTACACATAATTTTGTCTACCCTTTCTTTTTTTTCCTAGGCCTTAGATTCCTCAAATAACCTTTTTTTATATAAAAATGAATGTAGACTCCCTGAAATGTATATATAAGTTACCTAGGTATTTCTCTTCATTTTTATATTTCTCAAATTACCTTCTTACATGAATACCTAAATAAAGAAGAAAATAACAAACAAACATGTAGGTAAGTTGATGAGTAAATGTTTGAAACAGATTATTTATTGAACAATATGAGCTTACACTTTTAATCAAAATGGGCTTTGTACATTTGTCTCTCTTTCTCTCTCTTTTTTTCAATACACATGGTTTTTACCACTGAACAACAGGGCTGGTTTGGCTGAAAGAAATGCTCACATAGATTATTGAACATGCAGTTTTATTGAACAATATGAGCTTACACTTTTAATCAAAATGGGCTTTGTACATTTGTCTCTCTTTCTCTCTCTTTTTTTTTCAATACACATGGTTTTTACCACTGAACAACAGGGCTGGTTTGGCTGAAAGAAATGCTCACAGTCTCTCTTTCTCTCTCTTTTTTTTTCAATACACATGGTTTTTACCACTGAACAACAGGGCTGGTTTGGCTGAAAGAAATGCTCACATTCTCTCTCTCTCTCTCTTTTTTCAATACACATGGTTTTTACCACTGAACAACAGGGCTGGTTTGCCTGAAAGAAATGCTCACATAGATTATTGAACATGCAGTAAGTAGGCAGGATATGAAACAGGGATATACTTACCTCAACTTACCTTCCTGAGCAAATCCTTTACTTCAGTTTGGCATATCTTTCATTAAGGATGCTGAGTAATACCACCCATACACTAGGTATCAATCTTGATGGCAACAGTCAAAATTGATATCTTTGAAATTTGACCAGTAGCCAGTATGGAAAAAATAGGTAAAAATTGTAAAGGGAATGTACATACATGCTTAAAAATAGTGAAACTTAAAAAGGGGTTATAAATAAAAAAAAGTATGAGATCATCTTGGTCCATTTTTCACATGCAAAAAAAGTTCAACCATTTCAACACTGCCCATGATATTTGTATCCTTAAGATCCTTTTTATGTACTTTATTAATATTGCTTGGATGAAAATGATGAGCCTCTTTGGCCCCAGATTTTTTTTTTTTTTTTTTACTGGCCACAACCAAGATGTAAAAGTAGGTAAGGAGGTAGATAATAGAAAATCATTTTTAAATAAAAAGGCATTCCAGATATTTACTTCAAGTAGCATATTCTTTGGTGAATATCTACTTTAGTAAATACTTAAATACCAATTCTTATAATTTACCTATTATCTGCATAGCCAGCTACTAGAAATTTTCCTGCTTTTCCTTCTTATCTCTTGGCCTCAACCAAGGTGTACTTAATAAATATTTGAAAAAGAGCATTCCAGATATTTACTAGATTAATTACTTACTCTGGTAAATACTTAAATACTCTCTTTTAATATTGTAAAGTACTTTTTGCTAGATTTTTTTTTTTTTTCTCAAACCTAAGAGATACTGGGCAAGTTTTAATATTTTTAATACTAATTTTATTAGTGTAACCGCTTGGAGAAATACAATTAGTAAAGAAACTTTCGGAGTGATTCCCAGTAACCTGCAGAATACAGAGGTAAGCCAAGGTACTAGAACACAGATCATCACAACTCTTGCTTAGTTACTTATGGTTAATAACAATTCTTGCTTGGTTATGGTGAATAACCAGAAAGTTCATCACAATACCAATAAACCTTTGCATGAATATTTTCATGTATATTTATTTCTTAATTTCGAAAGAAATTATGGTACATGTGCAGAAGTCACGTCCGTGGAATATTGCTACCAAAGGCACTGGCACAAACAAGCAGTGACCAGTGTTATTACAGGGTTAGGTTAAGCGCAAGAAGGAGTTTTCACAATTAGAGCAGTAATTATTGATTATATAGGGTTAGGTTAAATACAAAAAGGAACTTTTTTTTCCATGGACATGACTTCTGTATAATTATTGAAATTATTCTTTCTGTGACACAGTTCATCCATCCCCCCCCCCCCTTAGGATGTCATCTTTGTTTTTTAGAGGGTCAGGTCAAATATAAAAAAGGGCTTTTCTTTTCCATGGATGTGACTTTTAATTACCGAAATTATTCTTTCTGTGACACAGTCCATCCATTTCCCCCCCCCCTTGAGATGTCATCTGAAATTGAATAGGTATGGAAGCATGCATACACTTACCTTTTGAGTGAGACACAGATTTAATGTACTTACTCAATACTTAGTCAAGATATTTATCGGACTGAAATGTGTCATCATTAATTAAGTACCTACTTGCTTATGTGTAAAAAAAGCCCACAAGTTACAATTTAACAGGATGTTCCTGATGACTAGAAATATATTTAAAACAATAGCTGGGTGTGCTGAATTTGTACTTTTAAATTTGAAAATATCACAAATTACTTTTGAATAAGAAATGGAAAATATTGATTTGGGTGGATTAGGAACCTCAAATTCTTTTTGTCTGTAATTTGATTATTTCAATTATGTCCACCATTTTAAAAACTAAAAAAACTATCAAATAATCATAAAATTAAATATTGTACCACACAGCAATTTTATTGTTTACAATACCTAACTTCTTTAGGTACCTACCTACCTAGTTACATTGTACAAATGAATTAATTTTGAAATTTTTTCGGAATAATTAACCATTTTCTTAGTATTTGTAGGAAAGTAATGAAGCCATATTGTAGGTACCTATCAATAACTAGAACAAGTAGGTTAAAGAAACTATCAGATCAAAAAAATTTCAACAAAAGGATACCTAGGTAGGACCAAAGTAAAATTTGAGCTAAAAAAAATTGATGGGTTGAGATTTATCAAGGTTCTTCAAATATTGACAGCACTCGTGAATGTAGGAATTTGAAACACATAAATCAATAGTTCAAAGAGTGTATTTTATTTATTCGATTTAAGGCTAAACGGAAAATGAAAGGAAACTATCAGAAAATTGGAAAAACTTTGGAAAACGTGCACTTTGGTAGTTAAAAAATGAACTTTTCCACCGATTTCGATTTCCTTTCCACAAAAAAAGAAGAAAAGTTTAGGATCTAGCACAGGGGAGCGTGTTGAGGACGAGATTTTTCGAGAAAAATCCCATGACAACAGTAGGGGGATGGGATTTTATTTTTCATAAAACGTCCCTTTCCCACCATAAATTCTTTGTTTATTTTTGACTTGTAATTTTATTTTCTGTTTGTCAAGACCTCACAACTTTTGAAGAATTTGAAGTAAAATTTCGTTTTTAGTTTAGTTTTCTTTAGTTTTCTCAACCTCTTTTTATTCTTGCGCTAATTCAAGTCACAAGTGAGTGTTTCTGTTACCACTATAAAGTACCTACTCTTTTTTGTCTACTGTCATCAAGTCAGTAGTCAGTGTCTCTAATTCTCTATAGTCCCTGCTGGATTGCCTTGTTTGAGATATCTAACGTGTGTCTGTGTTGGTACGAGATCAGTTCAAGGAAGATGAAGCTGTGTGAGTTCTGTGGAAAGCTAATGAAGGTGTCAAATCTGAGTTGACATCACAAGCTTTGTTCTACGAAGCCTCCCTCTGATGAAACTGTGAGTAAATTCACTTGCAATGAATGTGGGAAATCTTTTTCAAGAAAGGACAACCCCAAAAGACACTCCAATTCTTGTCAAAGTGTATCCTTGAAGAAAAACAAACATCCCTGTAATTTCTCTGGCTGCTCTATCCTGTTTTCCACTCAAATTGATTTGATAGACCATAATGGTTGAAATGCATCAGTCGTCTTCTATTCAATCTTGTCAGTTCAAAGAGTTCAACAACCACTGTGAATTTTTCAAATGGAAAAAAAAACTGAAGAACAATTGACCTACTCTTATCTCTCTCAAAAGCCCCTTGTGATACATCATATCAAAGGTCTTAAAGAATGTAGTACTGTTTGAGCTCAATCCAACAACCAAGGCCGGCATTATGGCCTACTTGTTCTCTCACACATAGGGGAAGCAACAAAAATGGAAAACTCATATTGATTGGTGATTTATGCTTCAAATAGGTCCCACTAATTATTCATTTTGAAATTCAGTCCTAAAAATAAAATTTTGAAATATCCATTTTGAGCTCCAGCTCCAGAGGCCATCAGGGCCGAAAGTCTAAATTTCATTTTTGGGTCTGAATTTTAATATGAACAATCTACTATATTCTGTGCAAAAGTTTCCTTTTTTTACAAATAATACATACTTAAGTTGACTAACTTTTTATTTTTATTTGTCAATAAAAGACAATAAATACAGCTCCTCTGTATTTATTGTCTTTTATTAAAGTTGAAATAAATTTTGTGAGGGAAGTCTCTGATTCTAAATGTAAGTTTAAATGATACCTTTCTGTGATAGGAAGATTACACAATTTTACAAATACATTCATAATGTTCAGTATGATAGTCTTAGATTGAGCATTTTAAGTGGTGAAATCCATGGGAAGTATAATAGTATAATATTATCTTGTGATGTGTCTATTTTCTTGATTACAATAAATTCTTAGATGTATTCCCTTTGAATACTGGTCCATCTGTGTATTTTTGAATGACAAACATCACTTATTTCTCTTCTATTTTTTCTCTGTATTTTTCAATTTCTAAGTTGGACTTCTATCTCCATATTTTTCAGTTACTTCTCTAATGTCTACTGTCATCAAGTCAGTAGTCAGTGTCTCTATAGTCCCTGCTGGATTGCCTTGTGAGATATCTAACGTGTGTCTGTGTTGGTACGAGATCAGTTCAAGGAAGATGAAGCTGTGTGAGTTCTGTGGAAAGCTTTGTGAGGAAGATAAGTAGCTGCTACCTATGTATATTTGTGCATAGTGACTGGTGTCAGCATGGTGGGTAAACATTGGGTGCAAGGAATAATAAGATATAGGAAAATTCTACAAAATTTGTATACAGCATTTAATGCTGCAGTGAGTACCAAGATGTGATATACTTATTTATTTATAATGAGCTATTTTTTTCACATATTACCTATTATAATTTTTGATAATTTGTAATCATAATTTAAGTATTATTAATGATTACTTCCCAATTACTTATAAAGTTTTCACTAAATTTTCCAGCTTTTAAAAATGAGTTTTAAAAGTTATTTAGAAGAAATAGATGCTGACCTTTTAATTTGTCTGGTCAAACTTAAACATGAACTGTGGGATAAAACCTGTGACGAATACAAAGATAGACAGAGGAAAACAAAAGCTTGGCAAGAGATCTGTGAAGTAATTAACCCAGCTTTCAAAGAATTGGATGAAAATTCAAAGCAAGTGTTTGGTAAGTTTGAACACATTTCATTTATTTAATTAGGAGAAATGGATGCCTAAATGATGGCTCCAAGTATTGTTTGCTTTCATTCCAAAACCTTTTGCAATATCTATCCATTTGCTTTCATCCTCTGGAAATGACATGAAATCTTCATGCAAAATGTTCCAAACAATTAGGCAGCCCCAAAAAGGTATGGTGGAGGCGGCAACTTTCCACCTCCCTTGGCCCCTGTTCCCCTTCCTACACCCACAGAAAAAAATGTATTAATCATTACTTTTATTTCCCCCCTTTGTTTTATTTTCAGCAAAAGCTGTTGTTCAGAAGTGGACTAATTTAAGAGATTGCTGGTTTAGAGCATTCAGAAATGACCAATTTTCACTCTCTGGGGCAGGTGGGAAAAAGATATCTAAACCATATGTGTATAAAGAGCAAATGGGGTTTTTAAGAAAAGTAGCCACAATCAATGGAAGTAATGGAACAAACGAGTCAACCAGTAAACGCCCGTACACCGAAGGAGAAGCAGGCAGCCCCAAAAAGGTATGGTGGAGGCGGCAACTTTCCACCTCCCTTGGCCCCTGTTCCCCTTCCTACACCCACAGAAAAAAATGTATTAATCATTACTTTTATTTCCCCCCTTTGTTTTATTTTCAGCAAAAGCTGTTGTTCAGAAGTGGACTAATTTAAGAGATTGCTGGTTTAGAGCATTCAGAAATGACCAATTTTCACTCTCTGGGGCAGGTGGGAAAAAGATATCTAAACCATATGTGTATAAAGAGCAAATGGGGTTTTTAAGAAAAGTAGCCACAATCAATGGAAGTAATGGAACAAACGAGTCAACCAGTAAACGCCCGTACACCGAAGGAGAAGAAAGAGAAGAAGAAACAGTTGAAGCTCCACAGTCGACAGTTAAAAGTTCAAAGAAGAAATACAATTTGGAAGAAAGCATGGTTATGTTCTTGTTGCAGAGTAGAAAGTTGAAGCTCCACAGTCGACAGTTAAAAGTTCCAAGAAGAAATACAATTTGGAAGAAAGCATGGTTATGTTCTTGTTGCAGAGTAGAATGAATAGTCCACCTGAGCCGGAAAGCCCTATGTTGTCTTTCTTTAAGGGGGTGCTGCCATCTGTAGCTACCTTTGATAATGATCAGGTTTTGGAATTTCAATCGGGAGTCTTAGCATTGATAAGCAAAATTAAAAAACAAACTTGAATCAGGTTGAAGCTCCACAGTCGACAGTTAAAAGTTCAAAGAAGAAATACAATTTGGAAGAAAGCATGGTTATGTTCTTGTTGCAGAGTAGAATGAATACTCCACCTGAGCCAGAAAGCCCTATGTTGTCTTTCTTTAAGGGGGTGCTGCCATCGGTAGCTTCCTTTGATAATGATCAGGTTTTGGAATTTCAATCGGGAGTCTTAGCATTGATAAGCAAAATTAAAAAACAAACTTGAATCATGTTACACAATGATTTTGGGGATATGGTTAGCTAAGTGGTAACGCGGCGCGGGTGCAATAGTCCTACTTACTGGATTCCGCACACAGGAATTTTGTCAAAAAAGACCCCCATTAACCCCATTTCAATGTAAAAGCGGTAACACGCTTGCTTGTCATGCAGAAGGTCCCGCGTTCGATGCCCACCATCGACAAAAAATTGTACTTTGTAGGTACCTATAGTACCGTTTTTCAATTGTAAATATTTCAAAGGGTTACTATTTGGTGTTTGCGTGTTGACCCAGCACCTAAATGTGTCTCTTCTTGCCCATCTGATGATAGGCATACTTCGGGATGGGCATGCTATGACACAACACAGACCACATGAGTCTAATGTAGCCGTTGTTTCATAGCTACGATCTTACATATTCTTGAGAGTTCATTGCAACGCTCAGTACATTAATTAGACTTACTTTATCGTGGACACTCGTTGCTGTGTTGAAAGCCCAGAATAGGTTAGGTAGTAGAACAGCCGCGGTCCGGGATAAAGTAAGTCTAATCATTGCTACGAAAATAAAAACGGCGGTGAAACACTCATCTTGAAAAAAATCAAGACTAATCAACTTGAATTTTCGTTTAAATGCCTAGGAAAGAATGGCATATTCTTTCATGTATTTCATTTTCTAGTTTGTACTAGTTTCTCTTCTTCCTCATTTTGTACCAGACTTATTGAACTCCCCTCATAAGACCCTATTTCTTCAGTAGGTATTTTAAATTTGATCCAAAGATAAATACACATTAAACTTGTTTCTTGAAATTGAAATGTGTCCTATTTTTTCAAGTTTTTTTTTGACAGAGGGAACTAACTGTAACTGCTAAGGTCTTACCGTTTCGAGAGCGAAGAGAGCAGGAAGACAGGATAGGAGAAAGCCAGCCGTTCCGAGAACGAACCTTATCCGTTCAGGATAAAATCCGTCCCGGGCGGAAATCGAACCCGCGACCTAGCGCTTACTAGCCAGATGCGCTACCTTCAAAGCTAAATAGGCTGGCTACCTAATCTGAACAGACACAAAAATTTTCATTTGGGGAAAAAATGTGTCGTGATGATGTGGACAGGCACTCTTCTCAATCGAAGTGGGACAAGTGGAAACAGAGTCGACCAGCCATCAATCGACGAGATGAATCTATGTTGTCAAGGCAGTGTGGACGGTTCAGTCGACATCGATCGTTGGCGGGTGGCCTAAGTGTGGACAAACCTTTAGGTTTGATAACTAATAATTTTGGTGGTTTTAGGGTTTCATCATCTATTTGTCGTCAAGCTACTCACCTTCTCACATTGACCCAGCCTGAGTTAGGTCTCAACTAGGGGAAATCATGGAGACTGAAGAACGCACATTACAACTCCCACAGAAGCGGTACTATAGGCAACGAGCCCATTCCAATCCAATCGCTGATCATTCCGTAGAATAGTAAGTACCTAGTTATAGTCTGGCTGGGGGACTTTAAACAGGGAGTTTACCAGCCTGAGTTTCCCTTGCTAAAGAAATAGCAAAGATTGAGTGCTTACACTTCATTTTTTTTTAGATTTATTTGTGCTCGTTGAAAAAAAAATTACACGGTCTGATTTTTTTTTCAAAGATCTACCCATGGCTCTATTCGCAGGCATTTATACGTTATGCGTTATGCGCAAAGACCGAAAGTAAAAAGTCCAAATTTCCAAAAGTATCGGACTCGTGGGACTGACTGCCTAGGTCCATTTTTTTTTTTACTTTTCGAATACAAAAAAAAGTGTTCGTTCTATTCTCACCACTCTATTTTCGAATTTTTGCTACGCTTCGGCTGCCCTAGAAATCCAAACTTCGGAAATCTAGCAAATTAGCATGGTGTAGCATGGAATCGAACCCACGATCGTAGGTTCGATTGCCGCTAGGGGAGATCTTTATCCTAAACACATAGGTAAATATACGGTTTGTTCTCATTCTCATTTCTCAGAAAATTTCTTCCTCTCCTCAGTTCCTCTACACTATACACGTTGGCAGTAGTCTACAAAAAGTATTTGTAAATAAATTTAATAATAAAAAGGTTATTGATTAATTTGTATCGTTGACCATTTTTTAAGAGGTCTAATAGATATGTATGAACCTGTAACTCCTGCGGTCTTATTTGTCCCGATAAAACCGTACGGTTTGTTCTCATTCTCATTTCTCAGAAAATTTCTTCCTCTCCTCAGTTCCTCTACACGTTGGCAGTAGTCTAAAGAAAGTATTTGTAAATAAATTTAATAATAAAAAGGCTATTGATTAATTTGTATCGTTGACCATTTTTTAAGAGGTCTAATAGATATGTATGAACCTGTAACTCCTGCGGTCTTATTTGTCCCGAGATTGAGTGCGAAGGGCATCCACTCGTAAAATTTGTAGTCAAAACCAAATTTCAGCCCAAACCAATCATCCTAGAGGTAAGGCCCGTTGCAAACACACCGATTTTGGACGACCGATTTTTTACCGGTCGTCCAAATTCCAATAGTGACCGGCACCGACCACCGGTCGGCGTGTGTGCAAGGTCCCATTCCGACGTGTGCTTCACTATTGGAATAGTAAGTACCTAGTTATAGTCTGGCTGGGGGACTTTAAACAGGGAGTTTACCAGCCTGAGTTTCCCTTGCTAAAGAAATAGCAAAGATTGAGTGCGAAGGGCATCCACTCGTAAAATTTGTAGTCAAAACCAAATTTCAGCCCAAACCAATCATCCTAGAGGTAAGGCCCGTTGCAAACACACCGATTTTGGACGACCGATTTTTTACCGGTCGTCCAAATTCCAATAGTGACCGGCACTGTTGCAAACCCTTACAGCCTTACACCTAAGGCTCTGAGGGGGCTTTTTGTGTACCTATAAGGAATAACATTTATTTTGCTATTGTCAGTTAGAACATTGGTGTTATTTGTTTCAGTCCTCCTTCTCCAAACGACATGGATTGGTCTCCCCTATATCCCGAACTGAAAGATCCAACCTGTGAGAAGAAAGTAGAGTTTGTTGACGTGGGATGTGGGTATGGTGGACTATTAGGTAACTTAGAAGCTTAGAACCCTAATCCTTAAAAAAAAAAAAAAAAAAAAGGCCCCCCCAATCCCCCAAAAAATGCTAAAAAGGACGTTAAATTAAGGGCGCCTTTCTCTTTACTCCTACTGTGGTGAAACCGATTATTTTCTGACATTCTAAAAGGTCTTTGTATAGGAAAAATTCGATGATGAACTACAGACTTTGGTAAACTTGTACCTAACACGATTTTTTTTTTTTTTTTTTTTTTTTTTAGTATTTGATCAAGGGTGTAGTTTATTTTTCTTTCTAGATATTTGATAGAGAGATCTGTAAGGTAACTACTAAGTTTCTTATTACCCCAAAAGGGAAGAGAAAGAGGACCAGGATAGGAAGAAAGCCAGTCGTTCCGAGAACGAAACCTTATCCTGGTTAGGATTAAAATCCGCCCCCGGAAATCAAACCCCGCGACCTAGCGCTTACAAGGCAGTATGCGCTACCAATCAAGGCTAACTAGGCCGTGCGAATTTTTTGGATTAAAAATCTGCCCTGATGAAAATCGCACCGGCGGCGGACCCTAGCATTTACAAGGCAATTCTCAAAACAAGTTGGTACACTTGTAAAACAATGGAGAGTTGCAAGTGGGTAAAAATTATAAATAAATGGTCGATTCCTATGTAAAAAAGTTGGGAAAATCCAAATCTGAGGTCAAAAACTCCGAAAAAAACAACTGTAAAAGGTCGAAAATTTCCATTTTTTATAATGAAAAAGTTCAAAGGATTTGTGACGTTCAGACTTAACGCAGCACGCTAGCGGCGAAGGGCCTGCAAGGGACATTTGCTCGGGACATTTGATGATGACGTTCATCGTACCGGGAGCGTATGCCGTGACGTCAAAGTTGTACGATTTGCCGGTATTTTTTAAATAGCGATTTATCTCGTGATCTAAGAAGTCGTAGAGAAAAAGGTAAAATTCCGTTGTCCTCATTTTTCCTGCTCCTATGACTTTGAAAACACCACCCTTGTAGCGCAACTGATCTATTCTTCCATCAGTAGTATATAGCCATTAATATTGTAAATTTTGGTTTTCAGTAAACTCTATCTCCCCATGTTCCCCTCTACACTGATCCTGGGTCTAGAGATCCGAGTTAAAGTGTCAGATTACGTGATAGACGAGTGGTCGCTCTACGTTCTCAGAACGAAAGGTCAATACGAGAACATTGCCTGCATTCTACCAATGCCATGAAATATTTGCCCAATTACTTCCGCAGGGCACAGGTAAGCGTTGTTTTGCGAACTGTATTCTCTAAACAGATAAGGTTCATTCTCGGAAGGCTGGCCTTCTCAATATCCTGTCTTCCTTGTTTCTTCGCGTTCGGGACTTTAAGACCTTAGCCGTTATAAAAAAAAAAATTTGGACCGATTGCCAATACTTTCTCATTACCTTGTATAGGTTCACCTATACGTAAGGGTAATAGAAAGTAAAAGTAGCAAGAGCTTAGCTCCATTAAAGTCACCCCCCACCTTTTTTACTGTCTATTTTTTCGTAGTATTACCCTCTTTTCCGATCTTTTAGTTTTTTTTTTTTCTTTCTTCTTTTTTTTTCTTGTAAGGCGCTTTAACTCCAGCTAGTAGATCGTTCGCGCCGGAAATAGTTTGAGCAAAATGTACATAATAATTTCATTCGTTCGTTTCCCAGCTCAAGAAAATGTTCTTCCTCTATCCGGACCCACACTTCAAGCGCTGCAAGTACAAGTGGCGCATCATCAACCAGAACCTCCTCTCCGAATACGCTTACGTGCTAAGCGAGGGCGGTATCGTCTACACCATCACGGACGTGAAAGATCTACACGACTGGATCGTAAGCCATTTCACGGAGCATCCTCTGTTTGTCGAGTGCGATTTGGAAGAACTGAAGAGGACGGACCCGGTGGTGGACAAGCTGTACCAGAGTACCGAAGAGGGACAGAAGGTGACGCGGAACAAGGGGGAGAAGTTCTGCGCTGTGTTTCGACGCGTGAGAGACCCTGTATCATGATTTTTTTTTTACTTTCTATTACCCTTACGTATAGGGAAACTATACAAGGTAATGAGAAAGTATGTACGAGTATTGCAATCGGTCCAAATTTTCAAAATCGGGAAATGGGTGGAAATATCCGTTTAGTCGCCTGAGGCGCCAAAAAAGTGTTTTTTTTTTCATTGTTATTTAAAGGAATATCTTCTATCCACACATAGTCGACCGGTCTTCAATAAAGAGGGAAAACGTCGATGTCGAATTAAAAGCCCGTCGTGTGTAGTGGGAACACTCTCGATTAAATTACATTGCCTACAGGACATTCCGAGAACGAACCTCAGGTAAAATCCGCCCCGGGCGGAAATCGAACCCGCAGCCTAGCGCTTACAAGGCAGGCACGCTACCTTTCAAGCTAACTAGGCTAGCATGAAATTTTTTTTACCGTGGGAAATTGCAGGCTAATATCCTTCCTGTTTCCCCCAGCCAGACTAGCTGGTCAACTCCATGTTCAAAGTCCTCCCAATCAAACTAAGCTGGTCTGCTCCCAAAGTCCCTCAGCCACAGAGATTTAAACCCCCAACAAAGAAAGAAATCAACACAGAAGGCGGTTTTTATATGAGAGCACATCAGTCGTGACGTTATTCACACTGATTCTAGTTGTGTCTCCCGACAATGTAATTTTATCATCTCAATAGTTTACGCAGAAATTAATAAAGATTAGAGAGGAGGAGGGGGTAGGAAATCAAATACATAGGAGGTGCTGGCTATACGCAGGGCTAGGCTTGAAAAAGGAAATCGAAAAGCTATTCATATTCAGCTAAATTCCGACTTGAAAAGTAGAAGAAAAAAAGTCGAAAATCGCTTTGCTATTCATATTTAGCTAAATTCCGACTTGAAAAGTAGAAGAAAAAGTCGAAAATCGCTTTTCTATTCATATTTAGCTAAATTCCGACTTGAAAAGTAGAAGAAAAAGTCGAAAATCGCTTTTCTATTCATATTTAGCTAAATTCCGACTTGAAAAGTAGAAGAAAAAGTCGAAAATCGCTTTTCTATTCATATTTAGCTAAATTCCGACTTGAAAAGTAGAAGAAAAA
>NW_007379220.1:79521-81422 GCF_000475195.1 Diaphorina citri | reverse complement strand
AAAAAAAAATAATAAAGAGAGGGAGAAAAAAAAAAAAAACATTACATATACAAATTTCTAAATAAGTTAAATACATTACAGTGAGACAGAGAGTAGAGTGGTAGTGGGGGCGTGGTTATCTTTGGTCGTATTCTGCCGGGGAGAAATGTACTGCTCAAAAATAGTGCATGGAATTTTGACCCTTGCAAACTCGAATGGGTTAAAAGTCAGATTCTGGTATTGGCTATGATTCAGTTATATCCCCCCCTAGTAAAATACGCAGTCTACTCACTTTAGGTAGGTATAGGTACTTTTCGGATGGTAGTTTTACAGCCAGGTCCACAAAGTGATTACTCTGTTTAACTCTTGAATGAATCAATCTGATTGGCTGAAATTTTTGAAATCAACCAATTAGATTGCTTCTGATTTCATTCAAAAGTTAAACTCACTTTGTGGGTTTAGGTCGTCAAACCCACTTTGGGACATCCAGAACCGTGAGGCCAGCCACTCACTATCAGATGAACCTGGCAGGTAGACCTGATCAGATCTACCTGATAGTGAGTGTAGTTGTGTACCCATCAGGTAGACCTGATCAGATCTACCTGATAGTGAGTGTCAGATTGCTTCTGATTTCATTCAAAAGTTAAACTCGAACGGAGTTTAAACTCACTTTGTGGGTTTAGGTCGTCAAAACCCACTTTGGGACATCCAGAACTGTGAGGCCAGCCACTCACTATCAGATAGACCTGATCAGATCTACCTGATAGTGAGTGGCTAGGCTTAGTAAACATAACTAGCAAGCAATCAGGTTGCTAAATAATCTTCTTCCTGGCCTTTTCCTACTTAAACAGGGTCGGCATGTATAATACCTCAGAATAAGAATAACATACTCGTAGAAGGAGGGTTTAGGACCAAAACGAAAGACACTTTTCAAATCGAAGGTTATATATCAGCTGATTTGATCTTCTTCCTGGCCTTTTCCTACTTAAACAGGGTCGGCATGTATAATACCTCAGAATAAGAATAACATACTCGTAGAAGGAGGGTTTAGGACCAAAACGAAAGACACTTTTCAAATCGAAGGTTATATATCAGCTGATTTGGTACCAGTGCCGAACCATGAATAATTTCCTGGGTACGATGATTTTTACAGAAATTTTGAAACATCATTTCTGCTTTTTTACGAAACTTTTACTTTTAACAAAAGTAAATTCGATGGGTATCTTATCTTATTTATCCATTATTGACTTTAAAAATTCATAAAACCATTCAGAAATCGGGGGAAATTGAAAATACAGACCGGGACTGCAAAATGGCTTCTAAGTAAATTCGATGGGTATCTTATCTTATTTATCCATTATTGACTTTAAAAATTCAAAAAACCATTCAGAAATCGGGGGAAATTGAAAATACAGACCGGGACTGCAAAATGTAAACAAAGATTTCAATAATTTTCAGAAAATTTCCACCAATGAGAGAAGAGTAAAGTCAGCCGACTAAACAAATTTGGTTAGTCAGCTGTTCGTGAACTGTCCTTCGACCTTGATATGTAAAAAGACCCAAACCCTCCTTCTATGTTGTTCTTATTCTGAGAATAATACTAATAAATAATCAAACTTTCGGATGCATCGGCAATCCGGGGAGGATAAGTAAGTGTATTCTGATCTGTGTGTCAAATGGGTTGACATATTATAACTTTTGCGTCACTTTAATTGAGAGGCTTGATTAAAAAAACGGCGAAAGTGCCCTTTTCCCGATTATTGCATTTTTGGATCCGCAATATTGTTCTGCGTCGAACACAAAAAGAATCATATCGATAGCTCTTTTTTTCACGGAGTTACACGAGTTTTTTTTTTTTTTTTTTTTTTTTTTTTTTTTTACCCCTCTTTTTTTAAGGATTTTTTTTTTTTTTTTTAAATTTC